>NC_073303.1:227197408-227424908 GCF_027595985.1 Sorex araneus | reverse complement strand
CCCACACGGCAGAGCCTGGCAAGCTACCTGTGGCATATTTGATATGCCAAAAATAGTAACAAGCCTCACAATGGAGACGTTACTAGTGCCCGCTCGAGCAAATTGGTGAGCAACAGGATGACAGTGACAGTGATAGCTTTAACTCCTTTGCTGACATGGTAATGGTGGTTCAAGAGAGATGGGTTTTTTGGGACTAGGAATAGTACTTACTTGGAGAAGATTTCTACAATAGCTGATGACTTATTTTTGTTGACAAGAGAAAGTTCCTTGGCTGTTACTCTCAAGGATACTGAAGTCCATTGCTGTCTATTAAATGGAGAGGATTCCATCTTGTCCACAGATAACTGAAATACATATGCAACAAAAATGTCAGAATATTAGACAGAGGGAATTTTCCAGCATCCAGTGTTGTACAAAAGAAAGCAGAGTGACCTATACTAGCAATCCACACTACCAGTTTTCTCAAAAATAATAATGTGACTGTGATGTGACTCAGTGTTAAGAGTGCATGCTTGGAGGGCCAGAAAGATACTACATTAGGTAAAAACACTTACCTTGCACATGGCTGATTAAAATATGATCCCTGGCATTGTATATGGTCTCTCAGAACCATCAGGAGTGATCACAGAGCACAAAGCTAGTAGTAAGCCCTAAGCACAGCTGGGTGTGGCTCAAAGACAAATAAAAAAACAAAGTGCATGACTGGACTAGAGAGACAGTACAGGAGTTAAGGTGCTTGCCCTGCATGCATTGCACATATGAGTTCCTGGGTTTGTTTCCTAATACACACACATACTCACACACACACATACACACACAAAAGGTCTAAACAACAATAACAAACAAACATCCCAGAAAAACTGTTCAGCTGTCTCTTTGGGTTATATTTTCATGTAAAATGAGAAGGTTAGAGTAGATGATCTTTAGGGTTCCTTCCAATTGCATCATTTTATGACTGACCCCACTGTGCGAATATCGATTGTCCTTTCCCTGAACTTAAGACTGTTCCAAAGTCACATTTGGAGTGAAATGCTCCATTCTTCTGAGTTGCTTCCCAGGGGAAGCACAATTAGCATATCAGTAGAGTCAAGTCCAAATTAGGCTCTACCTACATCCAAGTTTCTTTTGGCTGCCCTCTCTCGAAGCTCTACAGCACCGATCACTTCCACTTGGTATAAGGGAGCAAGTTGGGGACATGGCATAGCATAGCAGGCAAAGCAAGCAAGGACTTTAAGGGAGACAGACCAATTTTTTTTTTTTTTTTTAGGAATCTGGTTTGGAGTCATATCCAGTGATGCTCAACAATGACTCCGGGCTCTGTGATCAGGAACCACTTTTGATAGTGCTTGGGAGACCTTATGTAGTGCTGTAGCTCCAGATAAATTTCAGATGAAATAACATGGTTACCCTGAACAAACTGTATCTTATCTTTTCAGCTTCTGTTTGTTCATCTGAAAAATGAAAATACTTACCAGTAGAAGGCCTTTGATGTGAATTTAAGGAAATAATATATTAAAAATACCAAGTATGGCATAATTGAATTAAAGGCATTGTAAGACTATATTAGTAATTGGCTTTTGTTATAAATCCTTAAATTAGTTTTTGATTTTTTGGGCCACACCCAGTGGTGCTCAGAGTTTAGTCCTGGCTCTGAGCTCAGGGATCATTCCTGAAGGGGCCTGGGATCGAACTTAGGTCAGCCATGTTCAAGACAAATCCCTACCACTGTACTATAGCTCTGGCCATAAATCCTTATCTTAAAGCCTTTTAACAATTGGGGCAAGGGGCTGGAGCAATAGCACAGCGGGTAGGGTGTTTGCCTTGCATGCGGCCCGCCCGGGTTCAATTCCCAGCATCCCATATGGTCCCCTGAGCACCACCAGGAGTAATTCCTGAGTGCAGAGCCAGGAGTAACCCCTGTCCATTGCCAGGTGTGACCCAAAAAGAAAAAAAACAAAAACAAAAACAATTGGGGTAAATACATGTTAAACCCCAGAGAATAAAACCTGTATACTTAGGGGCTGGAGTGATAGCACAGCAGGTATGGTGTTTGCCTTGCACACGGCCAATGCCAGTTCCATCCCCAGCATCCCATATGGTGCCCTGATTACTGCCAGGAGCAATTCCTGAGTGCAGAGCCAGGAGTAACCCCTGTTCATTGCCAGGTGTGACCCAAAACAAACAAACAAAAAACCCAAAAATCCTGTATACTTAAATTCTTTTCTAAAATCTCAAGTTTAAAAAAAGACATGTAAAGCTATACTCTCATTTAGTCCCTATCCATTAACTTGATTGTCCGGATTTTGCCCCAGTAATTACCAAAGGAGTTCCAACCTTTGTCCAGTAGAGATTAGAAATGAGTCAATAATTTCCTTATTTGTAAAGGAAAAAGTACAGATGAAGTACTGCTTTAGCTGTCTTGACAACCACAGATCATAACTGGCTTTCTGGTAGAATGTATGGTCCGTCATTAGTAAGGTTCCTAAAAGTTGACACAATAGAACACAGAATACTTATCCAAGCAACCTAGATGACTGTTTCATACTAAAAGTCCCATGATACAAAGCAAATGAGAAGAACTTCCAAAGACCATACTACTTCCTCACAAACAGTACTCATTCTTCCAACAGTTTTGATTGACTGAAAACAATATTGATTTTGTTGCTTTTGGTTTGAAAGCAACATAATGCCCTCAAATGATCTTTTTTATTCATTTAATTTTTATAAATTAGTTCACAATTTTTGATTACTTTTATTATTTGAACACCAATCCCACCACCATTACACCTTCCCAACACCATATTTTTTTTTCCAACACCATATTTTTAACGTTTCCATCCTGAACCCCAAACCCTGCCCCAAAGCAGAACCAAAATAATTTATTTTGTATTATTTGTTATAAATACACTGCTGAAAATGCTCCCCAAAAAAGCTTCCTTCAAGGAAAGTGTGTAAAGATTGTTATGTTTCATGCCACTAACCCCTTCTATAAGAGATCACTATCATGTTGTTAAAGGTTGAGCCTTGTGTGCTTATATATACATACATGTATATATGTATATATCTGTAAAAATATATTATCCTCTAAGATTGGTTGTCTTTTACTTTAAATCCCAACAAATGTAGTGCGTTACTCTTTTGAATATGAGCGGTGGCCCTCAAATGATCTTATACAAATATTTAAGAATTAGCCTCATCACTTAAAGCTCTGTGCCTTCTTTAAAACCTAGAGATAGATCATCAATTAACCTTCACAGCATCCTTTTTGTTTTGTTTTGCTTGGGAGGGGGTGTACACTCGGAGGTGCTTACAAGGCAAATGGCTTAGCCCCTGTACTATCTCTCCAGTTCCACAGTATCCTTATAACATCTCTAACATTAAGTAAGTCAGCAGTGCATGTTAGGTTTTTTTATGTCTTTATCCTGGACAAAACCACCTTAAGTCTACAAATGTTCTCTCAAATGTAGCATTGTAGCGCTGTTATCCCAGCGTTCGTCAATTTGCTCGCTTGAGCAGGCACCTGTAACATCTCCATTGTGAGACTTGTTGTAACTATTTTTGGCATATCGAATATGCCACGGGGGGAGCTTGCCAGGCTCTGCTGTGCGGGCGGGATACTCTCGGTAGCTTGTTGGGCTCTTCAAGAGGGAGGGAGGAATTGAACCCGGGTCGGCTGCGTGCAAAGCAAACACCCTACCTGCTGTACTACTGAGTGTAGTTCTCTCAAATAAATCTTAATATATCAAATAATATATGTTTACTTGCTTTCCACTTGGCAATTGACAGAGAGGTTTTTGTTTTGTTTGCCAGCCACACCCAGTGGTACACAGGGGCTATTCAAAGGTCCTCTGGGCTGTATCCCAGCCTCTGTAACTACTTGTTTATTATTATTATTATTTTGGTGTTTGGACACATCCAGCATGCTCAGCAGTTACTCCTGGCTCTGCACTCAGGAATTTACTCCTGGCGGTGCTCAGGGGACCATACAAGATGCTGGGGATTGACCCCAGGTTGGCCATGTGCAAGGCAAATGCTACCTACTATACTATTGCTCTACCCCCATCTCCCCCTGCATCAGTAATTGTTTATCAAGAAAGACATATAATGAATAAACAGTTCAGTTTAATTGTGTTAAAAAATAAAACCATGATTTTTAAGCCACGTTCAGAAAGTTCTGACAAATGTTACGATAGCATTTTGTACAATTATTCTTCCAATGTAGGTGAACATAACATAAATGTCAATAACTAATTCTGGGTCCAGATCCTGTGCCAGGCTGTCTTCACGAGGGAAACTCATAGACGAGCAGGTTGAGTTTCCCTCAACGCCCCAACAGAGCCTGGCAGCTGAAAACCTCCAGAACCCAAGCACTGCTATGCTCATGGCTGCTCTCCACAGACTTGGACGAGCCTCACCTATGAGGGAAACTGCAGAAAAACCCAGGTATGTGGAACCCGTGACTGAAATCTCCAAGCTTTTAGAGGGAGACTAGGTCTCCTCCATGCATCTCACAAGTTTACCAGTAGCTTGGCAGTCACACCCACAAACTGCCCCTGGCATCATATAATCTCATCATTGGCCATGATCCAGAGATCAGAAATAAAGCTCCCAGAAGAGAGCAACATAGGCCTCACCCATGGGTGAATCTGCTGTATAATCATATTCTAAATTTTAGATTTTCTGGAGCATGCGGCCGTATTTGCAGTCGCACAACCTCTCATACCCTACATGACTGATGTACCAAGAGTAGCACACAGCATTTGATTGGTTTTAGCAAACATGTTAGTAATCTCTTATACAAGGGCTTAATGGCTCCAGGATAAAATACAACTATCTTTACACATTTTCCTCTAAGGAATATTGGACCATTTTTAGCAGATTATTCATAACAAGCAACATGAGATTGTTTCATTTTTGCTTTGGGGGCATGGTTTGGGATTTGGGGTAGAAACATTTGAAATATGGTGGTAGAAAGGTACAGTGGTGGTGGGATTGGTGTTTGAATATTAAATATATTGAATTATTGTGAACAACTTTATAAAAATAAAATTTAGAATAAAAAAATAACTAATTATGTGTCAAAGACAAAATATAGGCCAGAGATATAACAAACTGAGCACATGCATAGCATGTAGGAGTCCCAGGTTCAATCCTTAGCACTGCTTGGTCCTCTGGGCACAACCAGTTATGGCCCCCAAACAAAACAAAACTTCCCCCCAAATAAAATACACAAGATGGAGTTGGGGATATAATTCAATGGTAGACTACTTGCCTTGCTACAGTAAGGCCCTAGGTTTGATCCCTGGTACAGCAAGAACAACAAATCAAGAAAAAAAGTGTTCTTAATTTTATTCATATAAAAAGGAAAAGTACTAATTGAGAAACTGAGTGCGATAAAGAAAAAGGAATTTAGGGACCGGAGCGATAGCACAGTGGGTAGGGCGTTTGCCTTGCACGCGGCTGACCCGGGTTCGATCCCCGGCATCCCATATGGTCTCCCAAGCACCGCCAGGAGTAATTACTGAGTGCAAAGCCAGGATTAACCCCTGAGCATCACTGAGTGAGACCCAAAAAGAAAAAAAATAAATAAATAAAAAGGAATTTAGTTTCCAAGCCTAATTTCAAAGTTCATATTACTTTCAGTCAGAATGTCAAGGGAAATTATATATCTCTTCTGGTATATAACTAATCATATCTTAAACTGAAAGAATAATATACTTATGCCCTGAACACTCTGCTCTTCATGGAAACATTGCTGTGTCTACCAATGTAATTAGCACCTTATGAAAAGCAGAAAAAAGTAGACTCTACTTGATTTCTGATTTCAGGTTACTGATACTGCCCAGACACTGTGCATAATCTCCTGTGCTTGCTAATGTGTATGTGGATAAACACAGCATAAGGCAGCATGTGGGTAGAGGTGACATTTGTTCCAGGAGTACAACACCTGAATTTTGGACTTGAGGATGAGAAGGGAAGAATAACTTGGGGCTTAGTAGAATGAGCAGCATTTAAAATTAAACCAAGATGAGGAAAATTTACCTTAGGTAGAGGGAACATTTCCTCTAGGAAGTGGAGTATCTTAGCATAGGATATTTCAATGCAGTTAGAACTTTGCTGAAGAAAAAAAAGTCGAAGAAGATAGGAAAAGACCAATGGGTCCAGATTGGAAAGAGTCTTGAAAACATGCTAAGGGGTTTCGATTGTATTTCTTGGAAAGAATTAGCCTGTGATCAAGCAGAGGTGAGATCTAATTTTTTTTTAGAAGGACACACCCAGCTGTGCTCAGGGTTTTATTCCTGGCTCTGCACTCAGAGATCTCTCCTGGAGATTATGGCTGTCAGGGATTGAACCCTGTCGGCCATGTGCAAGACAAGCACCCTGCCTGCTGTACTCCACCAGCCCCTGAGGTCTAATCTTAGGTGCCATCCTCTAGCATATATGTAACCCTTATGGGAAAAAAAATACATATATACACCCCCCAGGCTTTAATATCTACATTTGTGAGGAAAGAGCTCTGTCATAGATTATCTACTGATTCTATGGTGGAACATAGCAAGCTTCTATTAGAAAAAAAGAAGTGTTAGAACATGTCCCACATGTATAAGGTTCTATGTTCAATTCTTGGAATGGGAAAAAGGTATCTGGCCCTACAACATGTTGAGATATACACAACACCAGACAAAATTTAACTAGGCAACAAAATCCAACTGATTAAAAAAAAAAGAGAGACTACAAATATGAGACTAAAGCTTAAAATAAGCTCAACAAGCTGAATATTACTTTGCATTCTGGCTGGGTTTTATGCCTTGGTACCTCATGCTCCCTAAACATTGCTGAAGTGACCCATGAACACAGAGATGGGACTAGCCCCTAAGGACCTCTTGGTATGTCTTCCCCTCCAGTTCCCCAGTCAATAAATTTTAAAAAATCAGATTATTAAAAGGAAACAAACATTTCAAAAATATCTGCTGTGGGGCTGGAAAGATAGCACAATGGGCTGGAATGCATGCTCTGCATTCAGGAGACAGGGGTTTGGTGCCTGGTATTGCACATGGTCTCCTGAGTACTGCCAGGTATGAACCCCAAACAAAAATAGATAAAGCATGGGCTAAATATATAGTACAGAGTATAAGGCACTTGCTTTGTGAGGAGCTGATACCAGTTAGATTCCTGGCACTGCATATGGTCTCCTAAGCATTGCCAAGAGTGATCATGAGCACAGAGCCAGGAGGAATAAGCCATGAGCATTGCTGGCTGTGGCTCCCAAACTCAACTAAATATCCACTTGGGGGATTGGAGAAATAGTATCGAAGGTAAGGTGCTTGCCTTCCACATGGCCAACCCGTGTTTGGCCCATATAGTCCCCTGAGTCTGCTAGAGTAAGCATAGATCCCAGTGCGGAGAGCCAGGAGTAAGCCCTGAGCATTTCCAGGTGTGGTCCCTGATCAGACAAAATCAACTTGGGGGACCATATGTGGGTCTAGGAACCAAACCCAGGTGGCCACATTCAAGGTAAGCACCTTGGGCCAGAGAGACAGTCAACAGCGATGGAGTGCATGCTTTACATGTGGGAAGCCTACGTCAGACTCGCAATAATACCAGGTGGTCTTCTGAGCCATGGTCAGTCATGACTGCCATGACTGACCCCTGTGCACAGGGCTGGGAGTAGCCCTAAACAATGTCAGATGAGCCCACCCAAATATAGATATTTAAATTGACTTGTGCAAAGCAACTATTTCACTTAATTTTTACAACTGCTCAAATTTTATCATCTTATATTTATGATAAAGAAATTAAGATTCAGAGATATTGAAAAATATCTGGGAGGAGAGATGGGGAGGGTACTAGGATCAAACCCAGGTCTCGTACATGTAACTCTTCAGAGATCATTTAGCTTTAAATTATTAGACTGATTCCTAGTATAAAGCAAAACACAGTGATTGCCAGTCATAGAAATATATGGCTCAGGCAGATCCAGTGCTGGGGCCATTCACATTCTACTACCACCTCAATTCTGAAGGTAGGACTAGGAATTGAGAATTGTGTTCAAGAGTTAAAGGAGGATTGGAGAAACAAAAACAGGTAGGGTACGTGTGGAGAAACAAAACAGTAGATAGATACTTGCTTTGCACATAGAACTAGGTTAAATTCCAGGTACTGCACATGAGTGCAGAGCCAGGAGTAAGCCCTGAGCACCACCTGGTGTGAACCCCCAACAACAGAACCTTTCCTTGTATCCGTGCAGACAAGATAGTTGCTCTGAGGATGAGTCTACCACCTTCCAACTTGCTGTTCGAGTGACTTATTTTTACTTTTTTTTAGTTTCTTTACTTTTTTTTTTTTTTAAAGAACTAAAGGAAACTGATACAAGACAGAAAACTAAGGATTTTAGTCTCAGAAACAGAAAGGACTGTGGCATATAATTTAATAATGAACTACAGATAAATATTATCTTTTTGTTTCTGTTTTTTATGGAGGGTACATTTGACGGTGGTTTACTGTTCTGTGCTCGGGTGTCACTCATGGTAGTGCTTGGGATCGAACTCAGGCTTCTGGCTTACAAAACACACACAAAGTCTAGTAAGTCATCTCTCTGAACCCAGAGGAAACTATTTTTAAGACTGAAATTTTCTTCAGTTTTAGATGCATAAAGGTCCGATAATTTTTCCAAACTCACCAGCTAGTTACTGTGATCACAGGTTTCTAACTCTAATTCACCTTTTAGTCATTTCAGGCAGCTAGAGGTGGGTCAGCCCAATCTTAGGGCAGAGTTACAGTCAGAGATAAGGATCTCTGCAACAAAAGGTCCTTGAAAGTTTTAAGGGTTGGGCAATGACTCACAGGGAAAATTGGCCCCAGGTAGCTGCTTCCTTAAGCTTATTGCTTAGGGCGAGGCCTATCTCCACTCCAGGAAACCAACTGTAATATATTAATTCATTAACAGACTTGCCTAATCAGAGGAACTGTCTCCCAGAAACCAGGCTGGGACTACAGCAAATGAGCCACAACAATAAAAAAAAAAACTTACTCTTATAAAACCAACCCAGTATTTCTTTTTTACCCCTTTCTTTTCTAAGCTGGGAATGGGAAAAACGAACCACAAAAAAATTAAAGTACAAGTTTACTTATTAGACAAAATGTTACATTTTAGTAGAGTTCTAAGGATTCAACAACTCTGATCTGAATGTCAGCAGATAAAAAAACTATCTTAAAAATTTAAGGTGCAAAAGGAAATTTTAAACAAAGCAACATAAAATTTGTTTCTATATGACTTTTCAGAATATAAACTACTTATGTAGGTATATATATTTTTTATTTTGGGGGGTGGGGCACACCAGGCAGAGCTCAGAGTTTACTTCTGGCAGTGCTCAGGGAACCACATATAGTGCTGGGGATCAAACTGGGATCAGCACGTTAATCCCTATGCTATCTCTCTGACCTTTTATGGGTACATTTTTGTTGAAAAAAAAAAAAAAAAGAAAGTCACAAGCTGAAAGAGATGGTGCAGCATGTAGGACTTGCCTTGTATACACTGGATATAGGTTTGACCCCCAGTACCCTCTATGGTCCCCCAAGCCCTGCCAGGAGTGATCCCTGATCACAGAGCCAGGAGTGAGCACCATTAGTTGTTGCCCATCCCCCACCCTGGAAAAAATAAATAAAAAGTCACAGTGGACCAGAGAGAGAGAGCCCTAAATGCAGAGCACATGCAGGAGTCCCAGGGGTTAATCTCTGGCACTGCAAGGTCTCCTGAGCGTGGCTGGGAACTACCCACTAGGCATGGCCCCAGTGACCCTCCCACACTCAAAAAAAAAAAAAAAGAAAGTCACTTTGGGGTGGGCCTTAGTAGTAGTGTGCCTACTTTGTAGGCATGAAGCCATGACTTTGACTCCCAACACAGTCCCACAGGCCCCAGGATAGTGCAATGTGGCAGCACCGCCTTTGGGATCCTAGAGTCCATCGCAAAAATGTGGGACCTCTAGACCACTGAAATCAAATGTATGAGCACTGCAAGGGGCAACCTCTGGTCAGTGTAACAACCAAGGGAAGGGGAGGAAATTTTACAAAAAGAAAGAAAATGGTAACACAGGTCTGCACATGCAGATCAAAGGAACCTCAGGTGCATCATGGTGGCTGCCTTGTGAGGCAGGTGGGATGTTAGCATCCATGCAAGTACTTGTAGTCGACTTGACCAGACCTAAGCTGCCCTCCCACCTACTCCTTAGGGAGATTGAGGAGAGTCCTGCAGAAGGGTAACAGCACTTTCTCTCACAGGACTACCGTCTCCCTTGCTCACTACTTCATCTACTTATATTACTTGGGAGAACCATTCAAGGAGGATACTCCTAACTACAGACTTAAGTTCTTACAGTCTTTTCCTGTTCCAGGATCCTGTGTTGCATGTAGTTACATATCTTAAGTGTCCTCCAGACTCAGTTTCTCTGCTTTCCTTTTTCTTTCATCACCTTAACATTTTTGTTTTTTAGGCCACACCCAGTGGTACTTGGGGCTTACTCCTGGTTCTGTGTTCATGGGTCACTCTTGGTGGTGCTCAGTGGACTGTACATGGAGCCAGGGATTGAACTGGGGTCAGCAGTATGCAAAATGAGTTCCTTGCCTTCTGTATGCTCTGTCCCACTTTGACATTTCTGAATACTATAATAGGTATTACGTAGTGAACCCCTTAATTTGGTTTCTTTGTTTTCTCCCTAAAATAGCAAACAAAAATCAGCACTCCGGGGCTGGAGAGATAGCACAGCGGGTAGGGCGTTTGCCTTGCACGCGGCCGACCTGGGTTCAAATCCCAGCATCCCATATGGTCCCCTGAGCATGGCCAGGGGTAATTCCTGAGTGCAGAGCCAGGAGTAACCCCTGTGCATTGCCAGGTGTGACCCAAAAAAGAAAAAAAAAATCAGCACTCCTTGGACCACTATTTGTCTTTAGAGAAGGGGGAGGGCAAAAATAAAAATAAGATTAGAATGTCTTCGTGTTCAGAAACATGTTTTGTTTTTCTCTTGAATATGTTGTTTTTAGAGTGTGGGAGAGTGGAAAGGGTTAGTGTATGTTTGTTTTGCTCACAAGAGTCCCAGTTTCCCTGAACACCACCTACCACAATGAAAATAAAAAACCAAACAAAAATAATAATGTGTTCACATAGAAGACTGCAGCTGCAGGTCTGGGGGAGAACGGGACAGGGCTGCTGTGCGTCCCTCATGTAGATCGTGATGATGATCTCTTGCTGCTGCTATTAACCTCGACCCCTTGGTATCTGCCAGGTTTCTCCACTGTAAAATGTTTTTGCCCTTGATTTTACCTTTTTGAGGTAAGGTCATTTTTTTTATATTTATTTATTTAAAGAGCTGCTTTTGTCTTTTTTTTTTTTTTCTTTTGGAGTGAGGGAAGGCTATGTCACACTGGATCTGTGTTCAAGAATCACAGCTGGCGAGCTCTGGGGACCATATGTGATGCTGGGGACCGAATACAGGTTGGCTGTGTGCAAGGCAAATGCCCTACCCACTGCATTATTGCTCTGGCCCTGCAAGGTAGTTTTTTTTGTTTTTTTTTGTTTTTTTTTTTTTCTTTTTGGGTCACACCTGGCGATGCACAGGGGTTACTCCTGGCTCTGCACTCAGGAATCACTCCTGGCGGTGCTCAGGGGACCATATGGGATGCTGGGAATCGAACCCAGGTCGGCCGAGTGCAAGGCAAACGCCCTCCCCGCTGTGCTATCGCTCCAGCCCCGTCTGGCCCTGCAAGGTAGTTTTAAATGATATTTATTTAGAAAGATGCGAGGGGAGAGAAACATAAAAGTATGTTTAAGTGAGAACACAGGCTTCTCCAGGGTAAAAATAGGCAAACAGAGAAACACAGAGACAAGCAAGTGAGATATGTGTTCAAGGGAGAACATGGGCTTAAAGAGTAAGCTTATTTTCCCCCTTTGTAATTTATAATTTGTTTACTTATTGGGTCTGGGATATGATTCAGTGGTTGAGCATTTGCCCTCCATGTGTGGGGCCCTGGATCCAATCTGTGGCATGGAAAAAAAAAGGGGGGGCGCTGGAGCAATAGCACAACAGGTAGGGTGTTTGCCTTGCACGTGGCCGACCTGGGTTCGATTCCCAGCATCCCATATAGTCTCCTGAGCACCGCCAGGAATAATTCCTGAGTGCAGAGCCAGGAGTAACCCCTGTGCATCACCGGGTGTGACCCAAAAAGAAAAACAAACAAACAAAAAAACCCAAAACATTTTTTTACTCATTTATCATGAGTGGATTCTGCTTTTTATTAATTCTTTTTCTTATTCAATTTGGTTTAGTGGCAATTTCTCATGGTGCTCAGGGATAATTCTTGGCATTGTACTTAGAGGTCACCCCTGGCATGCTGGGGGGAACTATATAGAATACCAGAGATAGAACCCGGTTCACTTGTTGACAAAGCAAGCACCCAGCTATGTTTCCAGCCTCTTACAATGATCATTTTTGTGTTAATATTGATTTTCTATTGCTCATGGCTCTTTTTTTACATTTATTAACTGAAATTTTTCTAAAAGTAATAGTTGTCCATTTTCATTTATTGATCATTTTGCTTGCTCTCCTCCTAATACTAATGTATAGTTATTGCTTTATGCTTCACAGAAACTGTAAAAATACTGTAGTCAGATGAGAGGGCCATTATAAGAGCACCTGCCTTGCATGTATGAAGCCCTGCAGATGCACATGTTTGAGCTTTAATACTGGGCACCACTACCCAATCCAAAAAAAAGATTAAATTAAATATGACTTATGAATTACTTTTTTCATGTATTTGTCATTTAGTGAGTTTCAGGAAGGATAAGTCTGATATAAAAGTTGGGCCTCAGATAGATCTTGTACACTTACATTTTTTTATCTTTAATTAGGTCAGTGGTTTTACAAAGCATCTTCCAAAGCCAAGGTGAAATCCATCAGGATCCCTCCATCTCCAATACCAGCACCCTCACTACCCTCCTTTTCCTGCGGGGAGCCTTCGCTTGAAAAAGCTTTGGAGCTTGAAAAAGCTTCAAATAGGAACTGCCATTTTTCGCAATGAACAAAACTGCAATAGACCTGGTACTACTCTTGCCTGGTTGGGAGGTGTGAATCAATGCAATTGATTTCAAGATATAGCAGATTGAGTTCAAAGCCTATGTGTTTAAAAAATGCAACAGACATTGTCTTTGCTCCTTGAAAAAGAAAGCTGCATAACAACTTGCCCACAGCGGACCCTCATAGGCTCGCCTGAGCCCCCCATGCATGAGATTGAATCTACTGAAAAACCCAGTTATGTGGGACTTGTTTTTTTTTTTTTTTTTTTTTTTTTTTGGTTTTTGGGTCACACCCGGCGATGCACAGGGGTTACTCCTGGCTCTTCACTCAGGAATTACCCCTGGCAGTGCTCAGGGGACCATTTGGGATGCTGGGATTAGAACCAGGGTCGGCCGCGTGCAAGGCAAACACACTACCCGCTGTGCTATCGCTCCAGCCCCATTATGTGGGACTTGTAACTGAAACCTCCAGGCTTCTGGAGTTGGGAATGGGCCCCTTCACCCATCTCCCTGGCAGTCATGCCCATGAACTGCCTCTGGGAGCCATTTAAGCACATTAACGGCCATGATCCAGACTCACAAATAAATCTTGGGAGAGAGCAGCGTGCTGCAGAGATGCCTCTGGACCCCACAATCACCATCCTCTAGTACCCTATGAAAAAATTTTAGAATTCCAGGAGTGCACAGCCACAAAAGTGGCTCTGTGACATTTCATACAATTATGCCACTGATAAACCAATAGTAGCACACCATATGTGATGGGTTTAAGTTAGAAGACAACCAATCTTGATTAAAATATATATGTGTATATATACATATATATATACACACACACATATGTACTGAAGCTATAGCACAGTGGGTAGAGCATTTGCCTTGTATATGGCTGACCTGGGTTCGATTCTTCAGTCCCTCTTGGAGAGCCCAGCAAGCTACCGAGAGTATCCCGCCTGCACAGCAGAGCCTGGCAAACTACCCGTGGCATATTTGATATGCCAAAAACAGTAACAAGTTTCACAGTGGAGACGTTACTGGTGCCTGCTTGAGCAAATCGATGAACAACGGGACGACAGTGCTGCAGTGCTACATACATATGTACATATATGTGTGTGTGTATATATACTATATATGTGTATATATATGTATATATATATATATACACACACACACAAGACTCAAACTCTAACAACATGTTAATGATCTCTAATTCAGGGGCTTAATGGCTTCAAGTTGAGATACAACAATTTTCATACTTTCTTCTAAGGAAACCTTTTTGGATAATTTTTAGTCAATTATTCATAACAAGCAATACAAAATAAATTATTTAGCATCTGCCTTTGAGGCAGGTTTGGGTGGTGGTGGTAAAACTTGAAATAAAGGTGGTAGGAAGGTGTAATGTTGCTGGGATTGGTGTTGAAACACACAATGTAATCAATTACTGTGAACAGCTCTTAGAAAATAAAATTTTAAAAAATGCAAAAAAAGAAAGCTTCATAAACAGAAATATAGATTCACATCAATTTACATTTAACTATCTGCTACATGAGAAAGTCTATTCTCTAAATATTTATCCACGTTAAATATTAATGGCTTTTATTTTATTCTAATTTGCTAGGGATATTACAAATGTTCTAGGAAAACTTTAGTTTTTATTCTTTTAATCCTGGGGAAAGTTGAGTACATCTTAAACATGTCTTAGTCACTCAACACATTGACTTCTTGAAATTACATTTATTTTTTATGTCATTAATAAATTATTTATTTATCTCTGACTTCTTTAGGGTGCACAAGGACTTTCTGAATATCATATGTAACTCCTTATACAATGCAAATTGCCTTTCATGGCAGCTGTCCTTTCCTGGTGTCTGATTTCTATCCAGATCTCATTAATATTCCTTGCAAACAGAAATGCTCCTTAGCTATGGAGATGAGAGCCTCTTTTCTGAAAAGTTCCCTTTTGTAGAACACTTACCCCTGGGCTGCTCATTCATAGTCTCCCAGATCCCTGTGAGGAGCTTGACTGACACTACCAGACAAACCAGGCATTAAGATCATTGTTTGGGGCCCACCCTCGCAGCTGCGACCCTCGGCCAGCAGTCAGACACTTGGTTGTGTCTAGGAAGGAGAGGAGGGTACTCTAAAAACCAGGATCAACTGTAGAGTCTGAAGCACTTGTTTAAATTTTCCCTCCTCCTTTCTTTTTGCCCTTCCTACACCGGGGCTCAAACCCAGGGCCTTATACATGTATCGCAAGTACTGTACTGCGGAGCTGTATCCTGGCTAGGGTCTGAGCTGTTGTGTGGAGTCCAAAAACATTTAATTGTTCTGAAAAAGAATTCTCCATTAAAAGTCCTCTTTTTCCCAAGGTAAACAGTTTTTGGGTATTTAGTTTCAGCTTGATTCAGGTTTATTAGGCCACATTCACCACCTAGATATGTTAGAATCATGTAAACACTCAAGTCACCTTAGCATAAGCCTGAGGATTGGTTATTGAGAACTGCTCATACGCAAAGTGATTTATTCTATTTGGTCTTTTCACTCAATCCTCATGATACCAGGAAGCCATTATTATTGCTCTCATCTTACAGATGAAGACACTGAGGCTGGCCAGACAGACAGTACAGAGGGTAAGTTTGCTAGCCTTGCACATGGCTGACCAGGTATCCATCCCTGGCATCCCATATGGCCCCCTGAGCCCACCAGGAGTGGTCTCTGGGCACTACCAGATGTGGCTGCAAAACAAACAAAAAAGAATCTGGGGCTGAGAAAGTTTAAATAAATTTGTTTGGGGTTACACAGCTGGAATGTGGCAAAATTTTTGAAAAATTTGACAGATCCTAATGGAACATTTTTCTGCAAACCACATTTCCCCAGTATCTAGTAGTTTGGCCAATCTTACCCTCCTGAAGGTCTTGAAACTCCAAACGGCAAGCATTGGGCCAGATACAGCATCTGGTTTCACTTGAAGCTGACTTTCTCAGCCTAGGTCTATCTATATCTTAACTCTTTGATTTTACTTCCTGGGTAATATTAGCAAAGTTACTCTAAACATTAGTCTCATCATCTCCAAAATGCCTTTTAGCTCAGTGCTAAATGAAGTACACGAGCTGGAGTTTGTACTTTGAATGCAGGAGGTCTGGGTTCAATCCCTGATACTTCAGTTTCGGCTCCTAGGAACCTCTAGAAGTGTTCCCAAGTACCAATCTGGGAGGAACTCCTGAGCAGTCCTCCAAAACAAAAATATTCCCCCAAAAATAGGAGCAGGAGAGATAGATCAACATGCTCTGCAATGCAGGAGGCCCAGATTTGGGTCCTGGAACCACATGATACCCTAGGCCCTGCCAGGAATGACCCTTGAGCACAGAGACATGAGTAGTCCCTGAATACTACCAGGTATCACTGTATCACTGTCATCCCATTGATTGTCGATCTGCTGGAGCAGGCCCAGTAATGTCTCCATTCATCCCAGCCCTAAGATTTCAGCAGCCTCTTTTAACTCATCCTTCCCAATGGTGCCACATTAGAGGCTCTTCAGGGTCAGGGGAATGAGACCCATCATTGTTACTGTTTTTGGCATATGAATACACCACGAGGAGCTTGCCAGGCTCTCCCATGAGGGCAGGAAACTCTCAGTAGCTTGCCAGGTTCTGCGAGAGGGAGAACTAAACTCTAAGAGATTGTGAGGTATCAAATGCTTGGTTTTATAGTCTCTGGATGTTGGCTGTTGATGGGATTACACGGCACTGGAGGCAGTTTGTGGGTGTGACTGCCTAGCTACTGGAAAATGGGGAATCTGGGTAGAAGAGGCCCAGTCCCGATCCGAGCAGGCTTGGAGATCTCAACCCTGGGTCCCGTACACCTGGGTTCCTCTGCTGGTTCCTTCATGCGTGAGGGTTGTCCAAGCATGTGGAGAGGGCATTGAGCATGGCTGTGGCTGGGTTCTGGAGCTCTTTGGCTGCCAGGGCTCTGCTCAGGGTGGGGAGGGAAACTCAACTCGGCCCCTCAGAGGGGCCCCAGTGAAGATAGCCAGGCATGGGGGCAAAAGACTCTGCTCCCAAGTATGACACAAAAATCAAACCAAAACCAAAATAAAAATAAGTGCTTAGTAAAGATAATGGCATCAGTAGTAAAAATAACTAACATTAAGAAATGTTTGCCAGGGGCTGGAGCGATAGCACAGCGGGTAGGGCGTTTGCCTTGCATGCAGCCGACCCGGGTTCTAATCCCAGCATCCCATATGGTTCCCTGAGCACCGCCAGGGGTAATTCCTGAGTGAAGAGCCAGGAGTAACCCCTGTGCATCGCCGGGTGTGACCCAAAAACCAAAAAAAAAAAAAAAAAAAAGAAAAAAATGTTTGCCAGGTATCAGATTATGTTTTATTGTTTTACATATACTTAATAATCCTCACAACAAAATACTTGAAATATTACTATTCTGGTTTTTGTTTTGGTTTGGTTTTGGGCCACACCTGGAAATATGTAGGGGTAACTACTTTAGGGTTGGTCCTGAGGGAACCCTGTGATGCCAGGAATTGAACCCAGGAGGACACTGACAAAGAATGCACTCCTGCCTTTCGAGTTATCTCTCTTGTCCTATGGTCCTTTTACAGATGAAAAAATAAAGGACTAGTTAATTAATTGTTAGCTCCTACTAATTTTTTTTAGGAGGCTGAATGACTACATGCTGAGATCTAGCACAGAGAATAAACAAGAAATGCAGTGCTAATGCATACTACATTTCAGGGCCAATTTATTTTTGTTGAATCAGCAACCCCAAAACAAAACAAAACCAAATCATCTCTAGGGCTTGGGAGATAACTCAACAGGTGCTTTGTGTGTAGGAGGTCCAGGTTTGAGCTCTGGCAACTATGGACCCTTGAACACTGCCAGAAGTGACACCCAGGCACTTAGCTGGAAGTAGCCTCCAAGTATTACTGGGTATAGCGCTGAAACATAAACAATAAACAAAAGAGTATTTCTAATGCTGCCCCTGCGTAGTGACTTCCAACAAAGACAAATCTGCAAAACTCTGACATTTTTCTGCATCAAATATCCCATATCTCTTTCAAATTATACCTAGTAAGAGCCAAATCTGAGGTATCCTCATCACCTCTCTAAAAATTCTTAAGTTAGGTGGGAGAGAATTGAACAAGCTGATATCGAGGTTCGGTTCCCAACACTGTATGGTAATGGGAGCACCTCCAGGAGTGATCCCTGAGCACAGACCCTGGAGGAGCCCCTGAGTACTGCTTCTTATGATGCCCAAATAACAACAAAAAGTTTGAAGTAGAAGCAACCATCACCTTCCTACCTGGTTTCTGTTATTTTAGTCATTCAAATTAGCACTTCACATAATTGTGTAATCTTCACATCTTAGAGGGGTAAAATAGTGAACTTCAATCACAACCTTTAAAAATTGAGTATTGGTGGGCTGGAGTGATAGTACAGCAGGTAGGGCTCTTGCCTTGCATGCAGCTGACCCAGTTTGATCCCTTGAACCCCACTAGCAATGATCACTGAGCACAGAGCCAGGTATAAGTCCTTACCACTATTGGGTGTGGCCCCAAAATAAAAAAAACAAAACTGAATTTTGAGGTCAGAGAGATATCATAGCAGGTAGGGTGCTTGTCTTGCATGTAGCAGGCGCTTATTTGATCTGATCCTTGCATCATAAATAGTCCTAAGTGACCCTTAAGTACAGAGCAAGTAGCAAGCCCTTGCACCACTGGGTGAGGCCCAATAAACAAAAATAAAAACAAAAACAGAGTAGTCTAAATTTCAGGACATGAATAAAACTTTTAATTATGTATATATATTTAAAATTAAGGAATTACCAGATGTAATTCAGTGTTACTCCACTGCTTTCCTAAAACTAATTTGTTATGTAGTCACTTGGTGGTTTTCCCAAACTCATTCAGCAGTTGATCATTAACTCATTGTAAAGACCAACAACACAATGATTTTTTCCAGTATTTTTTCACATTTAATAGAGGCAAATCTTTCAAAATATAGAAAAATAAGTAATTACATCAATAACTTTAAATTTAAAAAGTTTAGTTAATAGTAAAAAAGAATATGCATATTTACAGCTGATCAAGGTCATTATACTGAAGTCCAGATCTACTCTGAATAATCTGTTACGTTCTTTAACTTTTGTACCATTGCATATTTTAACATTAGATGTAACAAATATCAGTGCTTGGTAAAGTGTGGATTCTCAATAAATATGTCATATGAATAAAACCCTGTGTTGTGCCATTTCAGTTACCACATATCTCAACAAAGACCCACCTACATAATTAAATATCTGCCTACAAATGACATGCTCACAGGTGTTGCCAATTACAAGTTTAATTAAGACAGAGGCTAATTAAAAAGTCTCTTTACCTTGTCAAAGCAGAACTAAATACACAGTTGTGAGAGTGCTGCTTCTGTTAAAAGTATAACCTCCTTATACCAACTAGTTCTTTGTCCTTAATAATTAATCAAGTTTTCTCCAAATACAGGGCTTCTTAGTTACACTGCTGGCCATTTCCAGGAAGAGCCTGGCTACCATTCTTATCTGAAATTTTAGATGATGATATTTTGTTTTTGTTTTTGTTTTTTTCAGAACTTGCTCAATCTGAAAAGCCAGTTCAGATCAATTTATTCAATCCTTTCAAGCAGGAAAATTAAACCGGATTTACTGAAAAGTGACTCTTCTCTAGGCAGGTTGTCTAATCTTTCCTCTGTAAAAATCTGAGAAAATAAACTAGAACAATGCTTTAATCAAGGACAAGCAGAGCTGAAGCTGGTGATTTAAAGAAATCACCGTACACGTGTCACTGCCATGGATGTGATAAAAATCTTACTATTTAGCAGAACCAATGCTATATATATCTTAATTCTTATGCATAGGCTACAAATTAATGTTAATATTTTAATTAAATTGTAATGTGTACCTTCCAAAAACTATCAAATTATGGGTGCTATCTAAAAGATCATCGTGGGGCCTGAGAGAGAGCACAGAGGTTAAGGCTTGCCTTGCATATGGCTGATGCCACATCTGCTGGGTGTGGTGCACGTTTAAAAAAAAAGTCAGGCCAGAGACAGTACAGTGGGTAGGGCGCTTGCCTTGCATGCAGCCAACCCAGGTTCCACCTCCGGCATTGCTTAGCCTACTAAGCCTTGGTAGGAGTGATTCCTAAGTCAAAAGCAAGCCCTGAGCACCACCAGCTGTAGCCTCAAAACCAAAAAAGAAAAGAAAAAGTAAACAAGTAAAGTCATTAAGGGCTAGAGAGACAGGTCATCAGGCTGAAGGTGTCCTGGGTCCCATCACAGGCACCACCTAGTACAGGCACCAGTAATGTCTCCATTGTGAGACTTGCTGTTACTGTTTTTGGCATATCGAATACAGGCTCTGTAGCTTGCCAGGCTCTGCCATGCGGGTGGGACGTGGGCGGATACTCTCGGTAGCTTGCCGGGCTCTCCGAGAGGGATGGAGAAATCAAACCCAGGTTGGAGGAATTAAACACCCTACCCGCTGTGCTATCGCTCCAGCCCCTCAAACTAAGAAATTTAAAAAAAGGTCCCTGAGAGGCATTTACTGAGCAGTGCTTTTCTAGCTGGCATTAGAAAGTCAATCAATTTTTTTTGGATCTCATTTTCTTTTGTGGGGGTGCAGGTTGGGTCAGTGCCGTGGTGGTGATAGGGCATCATCTGGATCTGTGCTCAGAAATCACTCCTTCCAAGACTAAGTCACACAGGATGATCAAAGAGCTTAATGAGACGATAAAGTAAAAGTATTTGCAATTGGGATGGAGAAATAGTACATGGCCAAGAGACTTGCCTTACAAGCTGCCGATCTGTTTGAATCCCAAAACTGCATATGGTCTCCCAAGTGCAGGATTGAACCCTGAGCACAGTTAGGAATTAAGAAGTCCTTAGCACTCCAGGTGTGGCCCCAGGGCCCTCCCCACTAAAATAACATTTGGGGTCAGAAAGATGATTTCATGGTCTAGAGCACACACTTTGCATACAGAAGGTCTGATTTTGATCTTGGTGCCACATCATCCCCCATTACTAATCAGGAGTAACCCCTCTGTACTGCAGGGTATGTCTCTAATCCCTGATTCTCCAAGGATTCTCCAAGGGAAAGTAAAAGTATATTTGAAAAAGTATAAAAACTTCTTTACATGCGAGGCTGTACTCCCCCACAAAGTCCTAACCCTAAAATCTATTTTTGTTTTTTGTTTTGATTTTGGGCCATGCCTAGCTGTGCTCAGTGGTGACTTCTGATTCTGTGGTCAGAGATCAATACTGGGGATGCTCAGGGGACCATATGGGATGCCAGGGATGGAACCTGGGTTGACTGTGTGTGAGGCAAGTGCCCTACCTACTATACTATCACTCTAGCCCATATTATTTTATTTTTAATATTAAAATAATAAGCCTACTCACAGGGAAGAAATAAAAACTGATTATGGGCTGACGATGGCTTAAAGAGATGAAATATGGGCCAGAGTGATGGTACAGCAAGTAAGGTGCTTCCCTTGCATGCTGCTGACCCACATGGTCCCCTAAGCCCACCAGGAGTGATCCCTAAGTGCAGAGCTAGTAGAAAGCCCTGAGCACAGACAGGTGTGGCCCAAGAGGCAGAGGTGGAGGCAGGGGGAGTGGGAGGGGAGCGCACGCCTTGCATCCAGGAAAACTCACATGGGAACTCCTCCCCATCTCCCCTCAGCACCACCAGCGCAGCAGCACCACTGATCACCTCACCAGGAAGGAAGCTATCAAGCCTTCGAGAAGCTTGGGTCCCATTACAGGCACTACTGGTCCCGGGGCATTAGGAGTAACCGACAGGTGTGACAGGCGTGGTCTACAGTGGACCTCTGGCACTGTGGCCCCTCCTAAATTTATTACTTTGGTATAGCTAGATATTGATAAGAAACCTCTTAATAGAATTGTTGCTATAAATTTTCTAATAATACACCGTCCTATTTTAGGATGTAAGTATAATGAAATCTTTCTTTTCCAAGTGGTGCTCAGGAGGCCCGAAGGCCCCTCCCTGAAATTCTCAGCCAACCGGGTCAGTGAGGGTCTGAGAAAGTTATGCTGCTCAGTCTCCAGGGTGCTGGCAATTACACAGCCCCGCACCCTCCCACAGTGCTCAGGGAACTCCAGGGCCATACCCTGTGGTGCATGGAAAGCTCCAGGGCTGCACCTGGGACCATCGGGTGCTGGGGATCTAAGAGCGTGACATGTGCGGTCACTGTCACTGTCATTCCGTTGCTCATCGATTTGTTCGAGCGGGCACCAGTAACATTTCTCATTGTGAGACTTATTGTTACTGTTTTTGGCATATTCAATACGCTACGGGGAGCTTGCCAGGCTCTGCTGTGCGACATGTGAGGTGTGCACCTTAAACCCTGAACAATTTTTTCAGCTCCCCAATATTTTATGCATATATATCTGCATGTATGTATATATACACACATATATGTATATGTATATATGTGTGTATAGTTTGGGGGTCAAACCCAGAAATGGTCAGGGGTTACTCCTGCCTCTGCACTCAGAAATTACTCCTGGTTACAGCTTGGAAATTGGCCTCACATGCTGGGGGAAAAGGTGGCAGAGATTGAGAAGGGAACACCTAGTAGAGAATTTTGGGAGGACCCACTCAGGTTGAAAGCTGCATACCAAAAGTAGACTATAGACCGAACATGATGGCCACTCAATACCTCTGTTGCAAACTACAACACCCAACAGGAGAGAGAACAAAAGGGAATGCCCTGCCGCAGAGGCAGGTTGGGGTGGTGGGGGCTGGGGTGGGGGTGGTGGGAGGGATACTGGAAACATTGGTGGGGGAGAATGGGCACTGGTGGAGGGATGTAAACCAAATGCAAACATGAAAGTTCATAAGTTTGTAACTGTACCTCATGGTGATTCATTAATAAAAAAAAAAAAGAAAGAAAAAAACAGTAAAAAAAGATAAAAGCTGCGGATAGCAGAAGAGACTTGGTTAAATTGACATTTGTTGGTTTGCATTTGGTATTAAGAGTTACTGCTTGCAAATAGAGTATTGCCACTTAAACAATAAACCTGATGTTTGCTTGGAAAAAAAAAAGAAAAAGAAATTACTCCTGGTGGTGCTCAGGGGACCACAGGGAATACTGGGGATTGAACCAAGGTCAGCCGCATGCATTATCTCTGTGTACTAAAATATTTTTTTCTTAAGGATTCTCAGTAGCTTCTTTTTCCTGGAAAAGGAAAACAGAAGAAAACTTCTGTCTGGTTGCTTGAGGATCCTAGTCAGTAGGATTTTAGTTTTGCTGTATTTTTTTTTTTTTAAATGTAATAAGGGTTTGGGTGTAGATTGGTGGCAGAGTATATGCCTTGAGTTTGATCCCCAACACCCCCTAAAATATGAGAGCTAATCGACTAGTATTTGCTGACTAGTGGCTGCAAATAGTTGCCTGAAGCCTGGGAGCGCTCAGAAAGCTTGCATTCAGATGCAAGTGAATCCTGAGAATCACAGGATCCAGACGTTGTCCTGCTACCTGCAGAAGCCTCAGGGACAGTTACCTTATTTGAACCCAGATACAAATACTTTAGCTATTGTCTGTTAAAAATAAAACAAAACAAACTTTGGATTGCAAACCCAAACAAGACTTGTTAAAGTCTATCTTTAAGAGAGGTTCATCTCTGAGACTTACTCATTCAACAAATATTTACTGAACAGTAACTACGTGTCAGAAATACTCTCTGTGCTAAGGGTGTAATGTTAAGAGTGACAGTTATAGAGAGATAGTACTGGGGAAAAGGTACTTGTCTGTATGTGGCCAGGCCCAAAGCTGACCCCTGGCCCCCTTTCTTGGGGAGGGGGTGGAAAAGAATAAGAAGGAAAAAAGTGGTGGGCAGGGTCTCTGCTCTCATTAGCAAAGAGAACAATCAGATTATGTGATTAGAGCTAGGAAGGAAACATAGTAACTAAGGTGGTGGCTGGAAGGTAGTAGGAGGGGAAGTTCACTTGAAATAAATGACATTTAGCTATAATTATCTGGTGAGAATTTTTTTTTGGGGGGGGCACACCCAGAAGTACTGGGGACTATTCTCGGTTCTGTGCTTGGGGGTTGCTCCTGGTGGTGCCTGGGATCAATCTCTTACATGCAAAGCATGAGCTTAGCTCACTGAGTTCTTTCCCCAGCCCTGTTTTTGGTTTTTGGTCATACCTGATGGTGCTCTAGTGCTACTCCAAATGGCACTCAGAATTACGTAGTGCTGGGGATCAAATCCAGAGTCTGATGCATGCAAAAGTAAGTGCTCTTGCCCTCATTTTTGTGGGTGTGGGACAGTTAGGGTAGTTAGGGTGGTGAGGGTGGTGCTCAGAGGGTACTCTTGGTTCTGTCATTCAGATTGTAGCTCAAAAGCAGATTAAGATGACTCCTGATCAGGGACTGGAGTGATAGCACAGTGGGTACAGTGTTTGCCTTGCTCGCGGCTGACCCGGGTTCGAATCCCAGCATCCCATATGGTCCCCTGAGCACGGCCAGGGGTAATTCCTGAGTGCAGAGCCAGGAGTAACCCCTGTGCATCGCCAGGTGTGACCCAAAAAGCAAAAAAAAGATGACTCCTGATCTGCTTTGAGTTGCAAACTAAATGATATGAAGATGTGAGCCATGGGGTGGGGGTAACGAAAGCTTTTCAGGCAAAGAAAATAGCAAATCCTGAATAGGGATGGCTCAATGGTAGAGTACATGCCTGTATATATGAGGACCTGGGTTCTAACCTCAGCACCCAAGACAAAAATAAGTCAAAAAGATATAGGACTAATATGGCTAGGGAGTGAGGAGAGGAACTAAGACTGACAAGAGATGAGTGATAGCCAGATAAAAAAGATTTCATTTGGGGCTGGAGCAATAGCACAGCGGGGAGGGCGTTTGCCTTGCACGCGGCCGACCCGGGTTCGATTCCCAGCATCCCATATGGTCCCCTGAGCACCGCCAGGAGTGATTCCTGAGTGCAGAGCCAGGAGTAACCCCTGTGCATTGCCGGGTGTGACCCAAAAACCAAAAAAAAAAAAAAAAAGATTTCATTTGGTGGTGGTGAGAGGTGGGAATTGGGGGGAGACAGTACAGGGAATTGAATCTAGGGCCTCACACAGGCAAAGTAAGTGTTCTACCACTGGGGCACATTGCCTGCCCCAAATACAAATATATGAGGTGATGGATGTGGTAATTAGCCAGGAGGAATCTTTTCACAATGTATACTCATATCAAATCACCATGATGTATACTTCATCATTTAATTTTGTGAAACAAGATAGTTTTAATTAAAAGTTATTTAGAAAGGTGTGAGAAGGGGCCGGAGCGATAGCACAGCGGGTAGGGCATTTGCCTTGCATGCGGCCGACCCGGGTTCGATCCCCGGCATCCCACATGGTCCCCCAAGCACTGCCAGGAGTAATTCCTGAGTGCAAAGCCAGGAGTAACCCCTGAGCATCGCTGGGTATGACTCAAAAAGCAAAAAAAAAAAAAAAAAAAAGAAAGAAAGGTGTGAGGAGAGAGAAAGAGAGAAGTACATTTTCAGGAGAGCACACAGGTTTCTCCAGAGTGGAAAAAGCAAGCAAAGGCACATAGAGACAAGCAGGCAAGATACACGTTCAAAAAAAGCATGGACCTGAAGAGCAAGCTACTCATTTTATTTTTTTGAGGCACTGGAAAAGAAGCCAAGGGCCTTACACATTTGAGGCATGTGCAATGAACCACATCTCTGCCCAAAAGAAGATTTATAAGAAATGATAAAGAATTTTCTTTGGGAGGCTGGAGAGATAGTACAGTGGGTAGGCCACTTGCCTTGCATGTGGCTGACCCATTTTCGATCCCCAGCATCCCATAGGGTCCCCTGAGTCTCACCCAGGAGTAATTCCTGAGCAGAGAGCCAGGAGTCATCCCTAAGCATTGCCAGGTGTGAAGTGAAACCAAAACAAACAAAAAGAATTTTCATTTTCAGTGTGATACAAAGTCAAATATTTCTACATAAAACTATTTGCAAGATGAGACTCCTCACTGAGTATTTAACTGTTTAGTATATGCATACTATATTTCATTGCAGTCTTTATGCCAATTTTTTCTTCAAAACTGTGGTGCAACCATTATGTGAAGGTTTTTTTTTTTTAATTGTGCTGGTATTACTGAAAAACCAACAGATGGTGATGATTATGTGGTGAAATATGGTAATGGCTATGAAATGTAAAGACAAGGCAAGGTTCTCAAAAATAGAACGCTTACAATCTTCTTTGAGGGGAGTAGGTTTTAGGCCACACCTGGTGGTACTGGGGCCTATTCCCAACTCTACACTCAGATGTCACTCCTAACAGTGCTCAGGGGCCCACATGGTGTCAGGGATCTGACAAGTGTTAGCCACTTGCAAAGCAAGTCCCTTAATTCCTGTACTCTCTTTTCAGCGTAGAAGACTTTTAATTTTTTACAGAAGAATTCATCACAGAGGCAGTTTGAAAGTTAAAGAAAATGTATTGAAGGGCCAGGGAGATATCTCAAAGGGCTGGCACACATGCTTTGCATGCAAGAACCTGGTTTGATCTCCCACGAATGGTTCCCCAGTACTTTCAGGAGGGACCCCTAAGTATGAAACTGGCATTAGCCTCCAGCACTGCTGGCTGTTACCCCCAGAATCATATAAGAGCTAAATAAAGACTGAGGATGGAGTCAACATTAGTATAGGCTTTCTTTTCAAAAGTAGCATTCTATTGAGTTCTTAAGGAAAAGGAGTTCAGCAGAACTGGAAGGAGGGGAGAGAGGAGCATGAGGCTGTGGGAACTGCCATGAGCAAAGGCAC
Source organism: Sorex araneus (assembly GCF_027595985.1). Lineage (NCBI taxonomy): Eukaryota > Metazoa > Chordata > Mammalia > Eulipotyphla > Soricidae > Sorex > Sorex araneus. Next base: position 227,398,004 of record NC_073303.1, on the reverse strand, counting down.
AGAGGCAGGAAAGGGCAGGGTGGGTCCAGGAAATTGTGAATCACTGTAGGGTTACAGTGCCAGGTCCTTGCATAGTGATAAGCAAGATAAGCCTGAAAAAGTAGGTTGTCAGGATGTGTGAATGGGGGGTCTTGAAAAACATGCAGAGAAATTTAGACTTTTTACATGCGCATTGGTATGTAAATTTGTGTACATTGTAGGATCTATACCCATGACAGATTGATTTATAGATTATAAACTATAGATTATAGATGGGACCTGTGAATCTATAGTTTAACCAACATTCCAGATGATTCTGAAACAGGTGAGTAAGGTGATTAAGATCGAAAATCAGTATTGTGGGTTTTACTTTTTTTTTTTTTTTTTTTTGGTTAAACGACAATCCTAGGCTGAAAGGGAAAGAAGGCCAAATAAGTGTTGCACAAAGACATAAGTAAAAAGATAAATCTTAATTATCAGACTGATTAAAGAGCCTTATCACTGGTGGGGTAGAATCTACTAAAATGTAAAAGATTAAATGAGTAAGGAGATAAGACTTTACATGTTGCAGCTGTCTCCTTAGAAAATAAGGTGGATATAGGTACCTGATGCATGGAGGCTATCCATACGGTCCAATAAGAAGCTGGAATAGTGGGCCTAGAGTTCAGAGCATATGCAAAAGCACTAAACATACTGATCTGATATTCCAAAGCAAATTCAAGACAAATTGAATAATATAGAGAGAAACCAAAATATTAGAAGTTGAAATGAATACTGAACCTATATTTTTAGATGATTAAAGACTTCTTTACAGAAAAGCAAACAAAGAAATATCAAAGGGTCAGAGAGATAGTACAGAGGCTAAAGTGCTTGCCTTACATGCTGCAGACTGGTTAGATTCCTCACACCACAAATAGTCCCCTTAACACTGCCAAGAGTAATTCTGAACACAGAGCTAGGAATAAACCCTAAGCACCACCAGGTGTAGCTCCCCCAAAAATACTGAAGAAAGAAATGTATAGACAATAATATATAAAATTAAAAGGCACACAACTAAATGATTGACCATAGGACAAGGAATTTGAGGGGGGTGGAACACCTGGTGGTGCTCAGGGCTTACTCCTGGCTCTGTGGTGAGGGGTCACTCCTTGTAGTGCTCAGGAGAACCATAAGTAGTAGTGCCAGGAAAGAAACACCAGTAAGCCCAAGCATCACTATCTGCATTCTCCCCAGCCTTTTTTTTTTTTTTTTGCTTTTTGGGTCACACCCAGCAATGCTCAAGGGTTACTCCGGGCTTTGCACTCAGGAATTACTCCTGGTGGTGCTTGGGGGACCATATGGGATGCCGGGGATTGAACCCGGGTCGGCCGCATGCAAGGCAAACGCCCTACCCACTGTGCTATCGCTCCGGCCCCTCCCCAGCCTTAAAGAATATTTTTCAGATGAAGAGCTTATATGAATCACAAAGAAAATGACTAAGAATAATTTCTATATAGAATATTGGAAGCTATTAAACTGGCCTGTCAATATAAATCTCTTGTCACAGGTGAGACTGCTTCATATCTACTAGAAATGATGGGGTTTTGTGGAAGAAATCTGGAGGGGTCTTATTAGTTCACCAGATTGCCAGGTATTTAGCTATAGAAACTCCTGAAAAATATTTGAACTAGAGAGATTGCTCAAGTGGTTAGAAAGCATGCTTTGTATGTGGGGGGCCTGGGTTCTAATCTCTGGACAGGATGGTCCCCCAAAATCAATGGGAAGGACCCCTAAGCTGAATAGAAGTTCCCGATCACAGCCTGGTGTGGCCCCAAACAAACAAAATCCCTCAATCTTTGCAATTTTAATTGTCCTAAAAGTTAAAGGGCTGGGCTGGAGAGACAGTAGGTTAAGGTTAAGGCACTTGCTTAGAAGGAAGTTGCCTCTGTGACCCTGATTCAAACCCCAGAACCCATATGGTTCCCCTAGCACAGCCAGACATGGCCTTTGAGCACAGAGCTAAAAGTGGCCCCTGAGTACAGAGTGTGGTCACAAAACAAGCAAATGTTAAAGGATGTAAATACATTGAATAGTGTCTAGGTTTCAATCCACGGTACTCCATGAAAACTGCCTTCACTGCTGCTAGGCTCTACAATGGGGGAAGGATTAAGACGTGACAAAAAAATAATTTTAGAATCTCAAGTGGAATGGTGACTCAAAGTTTCCTTTAAGTACAGAAATTGTATGGACTTTGTTGGCTTTTTGTTTTGTTTGTTTGGCCACACCCGGCTGTGCTTATGGGTTCTTCCTGGCTCTGAACTCAGGAATTACTCCTGGCAGGGGACCATGTGGGATGTCAGGGATCAAACCTAGGTTTATCACGGGACAAGCCAAGCGCCCTACCCACTATCACTATCTCTCTAGCCCCTGAAATGGTATGGACTTTGGAATCTGAAGGCCAACCCTCTTATCTTACAGATAAAGCTCAGAGAGAATGAATGATTTACCCAAGACCAACAGGTTAATTCCTAAAACCAAATTAAAATCTTGAGTATCAAACCAGCACCCTTTCCATCTTTACTACTTTTTTACCAATGACAAAACTGATTTCTCATAACAATCACATTTAAAACATCACAATTTAACTTCTGTACACTTTTCACTTTATTATCCCACTCAATTTGATTTAATAAAAGTCTGTACTCCCTCCTCAAAAGCCTCAGTTAAAGAATTTCAAACAAAAATATAACAAAAACATAACTAAAATGTTAATGGGCTGAGGACAGAGCTCAATCCTAGCACAGGAAAAAAAAAATACCCAGGCCAGGGAGAGAGCTCAAAAGGCCAAAGTGTATGCTTTGCATGCAGATGCCCAGGCTAGATTCCATCTCCCCCACAGCACTGCATGGCTCCCCAAATGCTCCTTCAACTCCGAGCACAGAACGAGGAGTTGCTACGCACCTCTGGGTGTGGGACAAAAATAAAACAACAAAACAGGGGCTGGAGCAATAGTACAGTGGATAGGGCGATTGCCTTGACATGGCACTTGGGTTTCAATCCCTGGCATCCCATATGGTTCCCCAGCACTTCTAAGAGTAACCCCTGAGCATCGCTGGGTGTGACCCAAAAAAGCAAAAACAAACAAACACACAAAAAACCCCAACAAAACATACTTAAGACCCTTGGGAGTCAGAGAGGTAACATAGTGGTAGTCTTTTAGGCAACCTAACTGGCTTCAATCCCAGGATGTAGGGTTCAATTCCCAGAGACTGAGTATGGTTTCCTGAGCACTGCCAGGAGTGATCCCTAGCATAGAGCCAGGAGTAAGCTCTAAATATCATTGGGTATAACCCCAAACTAAAAACAATACAAAAAACACACAAGTAAAAAAAATGGAAAAAAGATTAGTCAAAAGATAACAAAAAACACATTAATCTACTTTGCTCATGAAATTAGGAAAGAATAGAAAATTGAGCCTTGGGGACCAGAGTGGGTAGGGCGCATGTCTGGCATGAGGCCCACCCAGGTTCAATCTCTGGCATCCCATATGGTCTCCGTGAGGGCGAGCCAGGAGTAAGCCCTGAACACAGCTGGGTATGCCCCCCACCAAAAAAAATTAGCATTATTATATACTAAGATAGGCATGATCACTGCAGGTGAGAACATTAGCCTTAGAAAAAATAATTTGGCAACAAACTTTACTATTTTTAAGTTGCCATGCCCCATTGACCCAGTAATTCAACTCCTTGGAATCTAATCTCGGAAAATAATGATTTGTATGAGTATTTATGTATAAATCTTGTCCTCAATTTCTCCACTTATTAATAATGTAACACTCAAAAACTAACCAAGTGCACAGTAAAATTATACATCAACATAATACCCAACAACAAATATTAGGGTATTAAACATCCACTGACATTGTCATCAAATAATTTTGATGTGGGGCTGCAGTGATAGCACAGTGGGTAGGGTGTTTGCCTTGCACACAGCTGACCCGGGTTCAATTCCCAGCATCCCATATGGTCCCCCGAGCACCACCAGGAGTAATTCCTGAATGCATGAGTCAGAAGTAACCCCTGTGCAATGCCAGGTGTGACCCAAAAAGAAAAACATTTTTTTTTGATGCTACAGAAAATCATGATGTAAAGTATAAGAAGCACATACAAAATGATAGCTACTACAATGCTAGCTCAAGTGCTTGAATATTTTTGCATGTATGGGTGTGTGACAAAGAAAAATGGTTTAAAGGAAATAAAACAAATGCTAGTTCTCCTTTGAATGATTATGAAATATTTTGTTCTCTTTTTAGTTTGTTTTTATTGGGGCTGAGCTGTGGCAGTAGACTGTATGCCTTGAATCCGTGAGTTGGGTTGATCTTTGGGACAAGAAAAAAAAGCTTTTCAGATTTTTTTCCTTTCCTTTATGTTTTTGGTGAAAATTAATTTTATTGTGGTAAGAACAATTATATTGTATAAATCTACTCTCAGCAGATTTTTTAGTGTATTTTTATACATAAAAGCAAATTTTCTATAACATCCTAAGGACATGTATCAAGAACATATTCACCTTGCATAATTTAGATCTTATGCTATTTGGGGTCTCCAAATTTTTTTTATAATAAATATACAAAATTATTTTCTTTTTATTTGGGCCTCCAGAGGGGTGACTGGTGGTTCTGGTGGGTCACTTTCTATGATCCTCAGTAGGTGGTTAAATGACAGGGATCAGGGGCTTGATTGACAGTACAGCAGGTAAGGTACTTGTCTAATAGATGTTTGACACACGTCCAATCCCCAGCATCCCATATTGTCTCATGGGTCTTGCCAAGACTAATTCCTGAGTGCAGAGTCAGGAGTAAGCTCTGAACAATGCTGGGTGTGGCCCAAAATTAAAAAGTTCAATGCTAGGGCATGAGGATGCAGGACTACTTGGGCCCTGAGGTACCAGGATTACCTGGGTCACTGCGGCAGTGCTTAGAGGCCCACTACTAAAGGCCTTCAGGACCACCCCTCAAAATGCTCAGGGCCCCCTGTGGTGCTAAATGTTCCAGAGTCCATATAGTGCCAGGGCTCTAACTCTTGTACTATCTTCTGATTCCTGAAATTCTAATTTCCTATATGTGTATGTATGTTGGCATGTGTTAAAATAATCCAAAACCATGTATATATAAATAGTACCACAAAACTTTCTAAGAAGATAATTTGGCAAGTCACACATATGGAGGTATAACTTGAAGTCATGGATAAAATCGCATTGCAAGGGGAGTGTATAATACACTATACAGCAATACTACTGGACAAAGTCATGGCAAACACCCACATTAAGGGCAGAGAGACTTAGTGAAAATAAAGAGAGAAAGTCGGGGGCTGGAGCAATAGCACAGCGGGTAGGGCATTTGCCTTGCATGCAGCCCACCCAAGTTCGATTCCCAGCATCCCATATGGTCCCCCAAGCATTGCTAGGGGTGATTCCTGAGTGCAAAGCCAGGAGTAATCCCTGTGCATTGCTGGGTGACCCAAAAAGCAAAAAAAGAGAAAGAGAAAGAGAGAGAGAGAGAGAGAGAGAGAGAGAGAGAGAGAGAGAGAGAGAGAAAGTGGTTAGATCAGAAGATAGAAAACCAAAAAAGCCAAGTGAAGGAAGAACCAAATGTCCACTTGGTCAAGTGTTGCCAAGTAGGAGGAGGAAAAATGTGACCAGTGATCTGAAGAAAATCACTAGATACTATTCTAAGACAAACAGGTTTTCTTTTAGTGCTGGAAGTTGAAGCCAAATCTGAGCAAATGGTACCTGTTCTATGTGGATGACTATTAAAAAAAAAAAATCCTGGCTTATTTACTTGAATTTCAATTTAAAAAAATGGGTTAGAGAGATAGAAGGTGTTTGCCTCACATATGGCCAGCCCTGGTTCAATCCCTGGCACTGTACGTTTTCTATACAATAGTCAGGAGAGCAATCCCCAAACACAGAGCCTGGAGTTGCTCCTGAACACCACTGGATGTGACCCGCAAACAAGCAAAACAGAATAATGGAAATCTAAACCAAGCAAAGCCTATAAGGATTACTACTCTGTGAGTAGTTAAGACAAAAATTGACAATACTTTGGTGTGTATGAAAAAAACCATGTTTGACGGCTTATTTATTTTATCTTTATTTATATGGTTTTGGGACCACACTCAGTGGTGCTCAGAGGTTACTCCTGGCTCTGCATTTAGGAATTACTCCTGGCATATGGGGCCATTATGGAATGCTGGAGACTGAATTCAGGTCGGCTGCATGCAAGGCAAACACCCTACCCATTGTACTGTAGTTTTGGCCCCAACGTTGAAGGCTTTTAAAAGTTTTCTAACGGCGATAGCTCAGTGGACTAACTGCATGCTTTGCATGCTATTCCCATCTTCTGTCTGGGTTCAATCCCTGGTAAGGAATTGGAAACACTATGACCCCAAGCACAGAGCTGAGAATAGACCCTAAACACTGCTGGGTGTGGCAGCCTCAAAACAAAAGGAGCAAACAAATCTGAAATAAAGAGGCTGAAGAGATAGCACAGGAGATAAGGAGGTTGTCTTTTTTTTTTTTTGCTTTTTGGGTCACACCAGGCACAGGGGTTACTCCTGGCTCTGCACTCAGGAATCACCCCTGGCGGTGCTCAGGAGACCATATGGGATGCTGGGAATTAAACCCGGGTGGGCCGCGTGCAAGGCAAACACCCCACCCGCTGTGCTATCACTCCAGCCCCCCCCCTTTTTTTTTTAAAGAAAGTTTTATTGAAACTTATTTAGAAAGATGTGATGGAAGAAAAAGGTAGAAATGGGGGCTGGAGCGATAGCACAGCGGGTAGGGCGTTTGCCTTGCACTCGGCCAACCCGGGTTCTAATCCCAGCATCCCATATGGTCCCCTGAGCAACGCCAGGGGTAATTCCTGAGTGAAGAGCCAGGAGTAACCCCTGTGCATCGCCGGGTGTGACCCAAAAAAAAAAAAAAAAAAAAAAAAAAAAAAAAAAAAAAGAAAAAGGTAGAAGTACATATTTTAGAAATAATACAAGCTTCCCCAGCGTGGAAATAAGCAAGAAAAGATATGTAGAGACAAGCAAGAGAGATACATGTTCAAAGGAGAACACAGGCTTGAAAAGCAAGTCAGAGTTTGTCTTGTATGTGGCCAACTCTGGCTTGAATCCCTAATACCTTATGATATGTATCAAGGGTCACCCCTGATACAGAGCCAGGAATAGCCCTTGAGCACTGCTGGGTGTGGCCTCAAACATCCTCCCCACTAAAAATACTTTTCTGTATTGCAAAATATGTTATAGGATAAATAAGGGGGTATTAGCTCCACACATGTATCGAGAAGTAAAAACAAGTTGCATCAATTCCCCCAGAAGATTAAAGTTCTTAAGCTCAAAGAATTATTAAGGAAGTCTGGAGAGAAAATAAAAGAAAAATGTGAAATTTCATGGTATCATACTAACATTTTATGAATAGATATGTGACGTCTCTGGAAACATTTTCAGGTATAAAGAAATCTTTTGACAAGCTGAATAATGGATTGCCTGTTGGGACAAACCCAGTTCCTCTTATGAAAAAAAGGTCTGCATTAGCACAGTAAATTGACTGAATTTCAAAGGCTTTTCATTTAGTCACAGAATAAACATACCAGTATAGCCCTATCAAGAGCACTATACAGTGCCATTTACTATAAAATCCCAGTATCTGGAGAGAGAACTCAATGGACTGAGCCAATACTTTGCAAGTTAGAGACAGGGCTCAATAACCAGCACCCTGCCCTATACAGCCTCGCACTGCAGATGGAGTGACCCCACTACACTCCTAGTGTAGCCCCCAAACAAAAACAAGCAAACAAAACTCCCATACTAAAAGCCTCAATTCCACAATTATTACAGAGAAACTACTCCATTTATAACCGCTTAAATGATTTATAACCACTTGCTAAAGAATCTAAAGAAATTGAGAATCCGTATTAAGTAATTTAATATCAGATTGGAGTGACGGTAGCAGTAAAGTGCTTGCCTTGTACATAACCAACCTGGGTTCAATCCCAGGCACCATATATGGTTCTCCATTACCCCAGCTCTACCAGAAGTTGTCCCTGAGCTCAAAGTCAGGAGTAAGTACTGAGCACTGCCAGGTGTGGCAAAGAACAACAACAAAATTTCCTTAACTTTCCCTCAAAAAACACAGAGAAATGACATAGCAATCTTTGAGTCTTTTTAAAATGAACTTCTGATTTAGAAAACTTATACACTTTCCTATCTGCGGAAAGAATACAATTCCAATCCAAATGCAAGTCATCTATTTCTTAGTGTATGAATTAACAATGATTTAAAACTAGTTTACTGTCAATTATAAATAATAAGACTCTTGGGGCTGGAGCAATAGAACAGCAGGTAGGGTGTTTGCCTTGCACGCGGCCCACCCAGGTTTAATTCCCAGCATCCCATATGGTCCCCTGAGCACTGCCAGGAGTAATTCCATAATTCCTGAGTGCAGAGCCAGGAGTAACCCCTGAACATCGCTGGGTGTGACCCAAAAAGCAATATATATATACATATATATATACTTATAGAATAATAATAAGACTCCCAATTCATATGGACTTTTATCACAAAGTTTTCTAACTATCTACACTCTCAACATTCTTTTGTACTTCTGTATATACACACATCTTTGATGGAGCACTGAGGTAATTACAGTTGAGAGTTGAAAAATATGAGAGGAAACCCTAAGAGGAACCAATAATTAAAATTGTTTTTGAAAACATTACAGGAAAACAATATAACTGTTGCAGATAAACAGAATACATGAAAATATGATTTAATGTCTTTCCAAACATTCCTAGTGGAGACTACTTCTCTAGAATGTAAACACAAAGAAGGTAATCAGTATCAAAGAAATGTGTTTTTTCAGCAGGTAGGGCGTTTGCCTTGCACGCGGCCAACCTGGGTTCGAATCCCCGCATCCCATATGGTCCCCTGAGCACCACCAGCGGTAATTCCTGAGTGCAGAGCCAGGAGTAACCCCTATGCATCGCCGGGTGTGACCCAAAAGGCAAAAAAAAAAAAAAAAAAGAAATGGAAAAAAAAGGGAAACTTTGATAAATGAAATCACCACCATTTGCATTGGGAAGATGCTCAAAGGACTGGGCATATGCTTTGCATGACGGAGTTCTGGGGTTTAAACCCCAGTAAAGTTTGGTTCTCTCCTCCAATATCAAGTACCAGAGGGTGCCCCCTCTCTAAAAACAAGAAACAGCCATATCCTCTATGTCATTAATTCAAAAACCTATTTTTTAAAAATGAAGAGGGGGCAGAGGGCAGAGGGATAGCACAACAGGCAGGATCCTGGGTTTGATACTTGGCAAAACATGTTCCTCTGAGACCAACAGGAGTAGAAGTAATCCCAGTGTGGAAGGAGAAGAGAAGACAATAGTACAGAAGGGATCATGTCCAGTTCATTCTCTGTACTAATGAATACTAGCACACAGTAGGCAATTAATGAAGCCCACAGTTACATGGAGAGCACTTACATCTATTACAGTCTTAAGATCATCAATACTCTGTAAATCTGAAACTTCTGATTCATTGCTTTTTTACCCATCCAGATGGAAAAAAAGAAAACAAAGAAGAAAGACAAAGAATGGAAAGAAGGAAAAGCCATTTGGGGGCATCTTTAGCAAGAAAAAGTAGTCTATGTTATAAAGATGTGTATTTGTTTTGGGCCCATACCCAGAAGTGTCAGGGCTTACTCCTGGCTCTCTATTCAGGGATCATACCTGGCAGTGCTCAAGGGACTACATGTGGTGCTGGAGATTAAACTCAGCTGTGTGCGAGACAAGTACTCTACCTGCTGTCCTATTTCTCTGACCTTAAGATGTACTTTTTGGTTTGTTTTGTTTTGGGGCCACACCCAGAAATACTCAGAAGTTAATTCATGCTCTGCACTCAGGAATTACTTCTGGTAATGTTTGAAGGACCATATGGGATGCTGGGGATTGAACCTGGGTTGGCCGCCTGCAAAGCAAATGACCTACCAGCTATACTATCACTTCGACAATCTTAAATTAAAAAAAATTTTTTTTTTATTATTACTTTGGGGCATTTTTTTGTGGGGGGGAGGTGGACACCAGGCATGCTTACGGGTTACTCCTGATTCTGCACTCAGGAAATACTCCTGGTGGGCTTGGGGAGCCATATATGGGAAGCCAGGGATTGAACTCAGATCAGCTCTATGCAAGGCAAATGCCCTACTCACTGTGCTACTGCTCCAGCTCCTAAGATGTGTTATTATTTATTATTTATTTTATTTTTTTAAAGATGTGTTTGTATTTATTTATTTATTTATTTATTTTATTTTTGGGTCACATCCAGCGATACACAGGGGTTACTCCTGGCTCTTCACTCAGGAATTACTACTGGCGGTGCTCAGGGGACCATATGGGATGCTGGGATTCGAACCCGGGTTGGCCGCATGCAAGGCAAACGCCCTACCCGCTGTGCTATCGCTCCAGCCCCTAAAGATGTGTTTTTAATAGATTTTTTTTTCTTTTTGGGTCACACTCGGTGATGCACAGGGGTTACTTCTGGCTCTGCACTCAGTAATTATCTCTGGCGGTGCTCAGGGGACCATATGGGATGCTGGGAATCGAACCTGGGTCGGCTGCGTGCAAGGCAAATGCCCTACCCACTGTGCTATTGTTCCAGCCCCAAATAATAGAATTATTTTTCACTTCTGAAGCTTTTTCTTGGAATATTAGTAAGCTGAAATTTGGTTTTATTTAACAAGAGTCTGGAACAAAGCTTAAATACACCATGCTAAACAAAGTAACACACAAAGTGATTTTTACAAAATGGTGCTGTTTTGCTAACGTTGCCAATACATCATTCTTTTCTTGGAGGCTCTCAGTTCAGGCATTGCCTGATAACAACACTCCAACAGGAACAGAGAGAAGCTAGCTCCTCCAACTATTTACTGAACTGCTGCATATTTAAGGACATGACCAAACGCCTCTTCAAAGGCCATATCTTGGCAGAACACAGCGAAAGAAATATAAGTGATATAAATACATGAAGGGGTGAGGGCTGGAGAGGCAGCACACAGGGTAGGGCATTTGGTACATAGCCAAACTGATTTTGATCCCTGGCACCACATATGATCCCCAAAGCAAACAAACTAAATACATGACAAAAGAGAAAGAGAAGCACTATACTTTTTTTTTTTTTTTTGGGTAGGAGGGTGCCACACCTGGCAGTATTCAGGGTTCATTCCTGGCTCTGTGCTTGAGATCTCGTGCTGGGATAGAACCCAGGTCTGCCATATGTAAAGCAAGTGCCATACCTGTTACAATATCTCTCTGGCTCTCTATTCCTGGCATCCCATATGGTCTCCTGAGTACTGCCAGGAAAGATTCCTCAGAGCAGAGACAGGAGTAATCCCCCCCAATTATATATATGTAATATAAATTATATAATTATAATATAAAATGTAAATTATATATTATAATGATATATAAAATATATTTGCTCTAAAAATATTTTTATTATTCATTCTTATTTTTGCTTTGTTTCTAATAGTAGAAAGGGTAATAATAAATAAAGAACTATATTCTTTGTACTACAGGTACAAAAAATTCTACTCTGATTTTAAGTACTGCACTGACTTTACTAATACTATAAATTCTGTTAATATGTCTAAACCATTTGATTTTAAGTCCTAATTTTATTTTAGATTTTGGACCATACCCAGTTGTGCGTAGGGATCATTCCTTGCAGTGCACAGTGAACCATATTTGGTGCTGAGATTAAACAGGAGTCACAGCATGCAAACCAAGCGCCTTTACCCTCTGTAGTATCTCTCTGGTGCTATACAAGCACTTTTAAAAATCATTTTTTGGGGCCAGAGCGATAGCACAACGGGTAGGGCGTTTGCCTTGCACGCGGCCGACCCGGGTTCGATCCCCGGCATCCCATATGGTCCCCTGAGCACCGCCAGGAGTAATTCCTGAGTGCAAAGCCAGGAGTAACCCCTGTGCGTCACCGGGTGTGACCCAAAAAGCAAAAATAAAATAAATAAAAAATCATTTTTTGGGCCAGAGCAATAGTACAGCAAGTAGGGTGTTTGCGTTGCATGTGGAGATCCCAGGTTCGATCCCCGGCATCCCATATGGTCACCCAAGCAACAGTAGGAGTTAATATCTAATTTCAGAGCCAGCAGTAACCACTGAGGATCACCAGGTGTGACTTAAAAAGGGAAAATAAATCATTCTCTTCAATTAACTCTATAAAGCTTTGAACACCATCACCTTCGTCTGGCTACAATTCTACAGGTTTATTTCTACTTTGTTTTTATGTCACATCAAGTGATGCTCAGGGGTCACTCCCTGTGGTGCTCAGTTGGGAACAGAACTTGGGGCTTTTGCATATACTGTTCCAGCTCCAGCCCTTTGAGTCATCTCCAGAGTATCCAATTTGTTTCTCTATCAGCTCTCCGAATAAAATATTATTTCATGATTCTTGAAACATTTATCATTTGTGAATAGTTCGTAACAGTTACTACATAAATAAAAAGTATTGTTCAACTGTTTTAATCAAGCTCAGAGAGAATATTTAATCCAAAAGAAAACTTCACTCCCACCTCTCATGGGCATTATCTTAAAGACTGAAAACTTCCTACATACTTTTGATTAACTCCAAAAATCAAGCCAATGTAACCATCGGGATTAGGCAGGCTTTGAAAACTGGAATTAGTTGAAAGACAATAGTAGCTGCACTATCTCTCACCAGGATCAGCTACCTCCTTGTTACAAGCACCAGTAAAGAAGCAAGGAAGGGCGCCAGATGGTTCGCTCCTAGCACATACAACTTCAAGCTGAGTAGGTGTATCCAGGGGTATACAATTACCTTATATTAACACCTACTTATGCTGGTGACAGGTGCAAGTGGTATACACACTATAGCCATCCGAGCTGACGCTTCGAACTGCAAAGACTGTTACAGTCTCAACACATTGCACACGTATCTTAAACAAGTTTATTTGGCAAAATGGGAGAGGAGAAAACTTGAAGACGGAAGGAATTGTTGAAAATGAAGGGAAAAGAACAATTTACTACCAGAATGTGCCCTGGGAGGTTACTTTGAATTTTGGTGAGCCACCTTCCTCCAAAAAGAAGTTAGCGAGCAGGGTTTCTGATGGAAGAGGGACGTTTTAACAGCTCCCTCCCTTAGGGAAGAAAGGTTCAGTACATAATTACTCCCAACCCAGCGCAGTACCCCTAAGTGATCAGCGACTCCTCCACTCCCCGCCTCGAGGGGGAGGGGTTCACGCTTTTTTCCCCCCCGGCAGCTCCAGAAGTCGCGGGAGACAGAGGGTGCGGAGGGAAGCTGGGTTCTTCGCGCTCTTTCTTGCAGTTGCAAGACGTGGAGAGAGCAGGCTCTTACCTCGCTAAAGGCGGTCTTTCCTCAGCGCTGCAGCCAGCCCTGCCGCGGGTCCCCGGCGTTTAGTCCAACGCACCTGTCGCTACCTAGCAGGAGCACCTACATCCCCTGAGGCCCCGCCCCGGTCCGGCTCCGGGCCCCGCCCCGGGACCCGCCCACCGCCGCGGGGACGAGCACGCCCACCCGTCTCCCGTGCGCGCCCCCGGTGCAAGCGTGCGCGCTGCCGGCCACGTCCCCTGCCGGTGGCTCGGGCGAAGCTGTTCCCCGTGAGGGGCGTGACTGACGGCTGGGGCGGGCGGCCCGTGTCCGACTCCGGACGCTGCTGGGACTCGCCCACCTTAAAGGCCTCAGCCTTAACCTGCTACTGACTCAGTTACCCAGTCTGATTTGGGAGCGACTGAACGCTTCGTCCGAAACTCAACTCGAGGCGTCCTGGGCCCGGGTGCGAGGGCTCTGGGTTCGGGCCTCAAGTAGAGCGTGTTCTAGGCGTTCGTCGGGGGCGCTGGAAGAACGTTCTCTGAGTCCGGCTCCGCCTGCCCTCAGAACTCGCGTCTCCTCGCTCGCTCCCTCGCCAGGGAGGGCGTGGACGGGCGCGGGCTCCCCAGTCGCCCGGGGCGCTGCGAGGTGCCGCGGGGAGAGTCCGGAGACGGTCGGGCGGCGCCGCGCTTCACTTCCGGTGGCCTCCGAGGGGCTGTGGAGTGGGGTCCGTCCCAGGGGTGGGCTCCGTCCGTTTTCCCGCCCCACGCCGAGCCCCGTAGCCCGTGAGCATCGCCGGGCTTGCCACCCACCCCCCACCCCCGAAACAAACGAAGTTTCCGTTCTGAAGTTTCTCGTAATTTACGTAGTTTGTAAGGTACGTATTAGGGGCTCGCGGTGACACTTCGGACAACAGTTGAGGAATTTTTTTTTTGGTTTATATTTTTCCTTTGGGGGCCACACCCAGCAGTGCTCAGGGGCGATTCCTGGCTCTGTGCTCAGGAGTGACCTCTGCCGGTGCTCAGGGAATCTTTTTTTTTTTTCCGCTTTTTGGGTCACACCTGGTGATGCGCAGGGGTTACTCCTGGCTCTGCACTCAGGAATTACTCCTGGCAGTGCTCAGGGGACCATATGGGATGCTGGGAATCGAACCCAGGTTGGCCGCGTGTAAGGCAAACGCCCTACCCGCTGTACTATCACCCCTGCCCCACACGGAATCATTTTGTGGTGCCGGGGTCGAGCAAGGTTTGCGTGACGGGATCAGCCTTGTGCAGAGCAAGCGCGTTCTTAGCTCCTGAACCCCTACAATTTTATTTCAAAGGAATCTCCCTTTTGAAAGAAAATTAGGGGTCCCCTACAGATCATACTCTGCTGTGGGTACTGGCTTGGGCAGGGCCACCAGGGCTGCTTGGAGTTTAGGCTTCACTTCCGTGTGCAAGTGCTCTTCCACTTGACTTTTTCCTCAGTCCCCAACTCTTTTTTCCCTTCTCCCTTTCCTTTTGTAGTCACTACTGAAATGATAGTGGGGCTCTCACCTACTTGGTTTTGGTACTTGAGCAGAGATTGGGGTGGGGGTGGGGGTGAAGTGAGGGGTTGCACGCTTTAGTTGTGTCCCTTGTACATTTGCTCGCTCAGGGTTGCTCTCATTTAGTTTAGGTGCTGGAGCATAGAGTGCGTACTCACTTGCCAGGTTTGTGCTACTTTCCCTCCTGCTGAAGCTTTTATTGGGTTTCGGGTCATCATACCCTGGTGGTGTACAGGGCTTAGTCCTAGCTCTGCTCAAGGATCACCCCTGTAGTGCTTAGGTGACGATATGTGTTTGGTGACAATAGAACCTGGGTCTCCGTGCCTTAACCCCTGTACTATTTCTCCAATCCCTGCAGGTTTTTTGTTTCGTTTGTTTTGGGGCGGGGGGGCAAGCCCGGCAATGCTCACGAGTTACTCCTGGCTCTACTCTCAGGAATTACTCCTGGCAGTGCTCAGGGAACCATATAGGATGCTGGGGATCCAAGCCGGTCTGCCGCATGCAAGGTAAGAACCCAATCTCCTCCAGCCTGCCCCCCCTGCACTTTTTAAATACTGTAAAATAAATATATTTATTAAAGATTTAATGAAACAATAAACTTATCGATAGTAAGGAGGGCAATAGAAGTAAAAGAAAATGAATTGATAGCCAATTGTTTGCATCTGTAATACTGTATAACAAGAATACTGTAATGCTAAAGATAATGTAGTCATACTTAAGACTATTAGAAAAGAATGCCTCGGGGGCTGGAGTGATAGCACAGCGGGTAGGGCGTTTGCCTTGCACGCGGCAGACCCAGGTTCAAATCCCAGCATCCCATATGGTCCCCCGAACACCACCAGGAGTAATTCCTGAGTGCATGAGCCAGGAATAACCCCTATGCATCACCGGGTGTGACCCAGAAACCAAAAAAAAAAAAAAAGAAAAGAATGCCAAATGTATACTGTAACTTATTTGGCACATACATATTTGACTAAAATTGACTAAAATTGCCAAATAAGATATTAGCACATATTAACGTCTCACATTCTTTTTTTCTAGTATTGCTTCAGTTAGCAGTTGAATCAGTTTCTGTACTGGTTATGATACTTGTTTCTTTAAAAGAATTGTTGTGAGGCTGGAGCCATAGTACAGTGGATAGGGCACTTGACTTGCATGTGGCTAGTTCCCAGGTTTGATCCCCAACACTTTTGAGCCCACCAGGAGAAATTCCAGAATACAGATTCAGGAGTAAGCCCTGAGACCGCTCAGGCGTGGCCCCCATAACAAACAAACAAAAGAATTGTAAGCAAAAGAGTGTATTTCTAATACATTATTGTCTACCTTTAAATAATTGTGTCTTTGATAATGTATGTTTGATTGAGAACTTAATTGAGTTTTATTGCTTATGCATTAATTCAAAGACATTTGAAATAGCTACAAATTTATTAGAAAATTGTCTTGAAGTAGTTTGGCACTGTGTAAATCAATTACAATTCAGTATCTGAAATAAATCCATTACTTAAAAGTATTCTGGATAGAATTTATTGTTTATCACCAATCCAATAAAAATAAAGCTGAACTTGAAACTCTGGTAAAAAATTGGTATGATTGAAATCAGTAAAATTTATGAGACTCAGGGGGCTGGAGCGATAGCATAGCAGGTAGGGTGCTTGCCTTGCATGCAGCCGACCTGGGTTCAATTCCTTTGCCCCTCTCGGAGAGCCCGGCAAGCTACTGAGAGTATCTATCCCGCATGGCAGACCCTGGCAAGCTACCCGTGGTGTATTTGATATGCCAAAAAGCAGTAACAACAAGTCTCACAATGGAGACATTACTGATGCCTACTCGAGCAAACTGATGAGCAACAGGATGACAGTGACAGTGACAGAAACTCAAGTAGAGGAAGTGTAATTTACAAACTGCTGTTGTTATATGTCAAGCATATTCTTCATTATATATGCATTTTTCTCATTCTTTTTATTCTGGTTTGGCTAAGATATTAGCACATATTAACTTCTCACAAAGCCATGCTTTTAATGATGGTATTTTAAAAGAATTTCCATTACTTTTTTTTTTCCTGGTGATTTTTTTCTTGTTGTTGTTGGGGGGACACACCTGCAGTGATGGTCTCTAGTCTTAACTTTATGCTTAGGAGTAGCTTTCCAGAGTTTCTTAAGGAATCATGTTGTGCTGGGGATCAGTTATGGGTCTCCTGCTGCAAAGCATGTGCTCAGTTCTCTGAGCTCTCTCAGCTTTGGAAAACTTTGATACTAGGAACCATGAATCTCATGTTAAAGATTTTAGTCATTTGGATTTTTTTCCCCACCCTGGAGAAGCCTATGTTCTCTCTAAGTACATATTTTCTATTTTTCTCCCATCACATCTTTCTAAATATATTTAATTCAATAAAAACGATCTTGCTTCACTTAAAAAAAGAGATTTAAGTCATTTAAGTTAAAAGACATTCATAATAAAATAGAAAGTTTACATAGAAATGTGACTAAAAACAGAAATGTTACCAAAAGTAGAAATGTTACTAAATTACTTTTCTTTTTATTAGAAACTAATCATTTATTTTTAAGTTAAAAAAAGGTGTATTACCTCTCCCTTTTTTGTTGATGTTGTTGTAATGACTTGGGGGTTCCTTACCTGTTATTCACACACTTATCTTTGGAGCTTGTCACATCAGATTGTGGTGCTAGCACATTTAGCCTTGTTATATGTCAAGCGTTTTCTTCATTATATATATATTTTTCTCATTCTTTTTATTCTGGTTTGCTTACTGAGGTTTGCACTCTTTTAGTTTTCATGCTTGCTAGGGGCCTTATTATTTTAGGAGCTTTATTATTGCTATTATTATTTTGTTCTTGATAGGCACTGTTCACACCTATATTTCAAGTTTGGAAATGCCCAAGTTGGGGAAGAGAGAAAGACAGACTGACAGAGACAGATAAAGAGAGAGAGAGGGGAGAAAGAAAGAGGAAAAAAGAGGAGGAAGAGAGAAACCTCAATTCCTTTTTTTTTTTCTTAAGATTTTGGCAGGACTGGAGCAATAGCACATCGGGAAGGGCGTTTGCTTTGCATGCGGCTGACCTGGGTTCGATTCCTCCGTCCCTCTTGGAGAGCCCGGCAAGCTACTGAGAGTATCCCGCCCACACGGCAGAACCTGGCAAGCTACCTGTGGGGTATTTGATATGCCAAAAACAGTAACAAGTCTCATAATGGAGACGTTACTGGTACCCGCTCAAGCAAATCGATGAACAACAGGATGAGAGTGCTACAGTGCTAAGATTCTTGGCCACTCTCCTCTGTGTTTAGGGTTTACTCCTGGCTCTGCACTCAAGAATCACTCCTGATGGGATTCTGGAGACCATATGGGTTGCAGGGGAATTGAACCTGGGTTGGCTATGTGGAAGGCAAGAACCCTATCCACTATACTATTGCTCCGGCCCCCTCAATTCCTTTTAATTATTAACTAATATATTCCAGTATATGAACATACTGAAATATATTAGTTTACCAAAATATATAAATATACTGTCACTGTCACTATCACTGTCATCCCGTTGCTCATCGATTTGTTCGAGCAGGCACCAGTAACGTCTCTCATTGAGACGTTTGGATATGTTTTTGGCATATCCAATACACACGGGTAGCTTGCCAGGCTCATATAAATATACATAAACAAAAAATATAAATATATGAATCAAAACATATAAAAATATATAACCAAAATATGTAAAACAAAATATATTTTGTTTCAAGTTGGGGGAATTGGAAATAAAGCTACTTTGAATATTTTGTAAATAGCCTTACACATTTTTTTTTTGTTTGTTTCATTTTGGGGGGCCAAACTCATTTATGGTCATGATTTACTCCTGGCTCTGTGCTCAGGATCATTCCTGGTGATGCTCGGGTATCATATGCAGTGCCAGGGATTGAGCTTGGATTGGCTGCATGCAAAACAAGTACCTTAACTTCTACTATCTGTCTCTGGTCCTGTTTCTTTATTAAAAATTAATGATGCTGTCCCAGGAGAAATTTCAAGGTTAGTAAGTTATTGTAGGGAACATGTCTTTTTATTGTTGCTGATAGGTAGTTAGGGGGCCAGAAGATAGTATAGTGGTTAGGGCATACAGTTAACATACACCCAATCTGTGCTCTATCCCCAGAACCTCATGGCCTCCTGAGTATCTCCGGTGTGGCCCAGGTATTTCCAGGCACCACAAAGCCCAAACAGCACTGCATCCTAAGGCTCTCATTTTGAACCACTGGCCAGTTGGCAGAATATTGCAGTGAGTTGACCTCTTGAGAATCACTTGGGAGTCCCCTCCCCCCAAAGAAGCAATTTTTTTGATTGCTTATATAGCTTAATTTTTTCAGAATTAGAAAGGGAATAAAAACTTGTTTTATTAAAAATAAAAGCTGTTTATTATTAAGGGAATAAGAACTGTTGTGTGGTAGAATCTTTAAGCTGCTGAAATTGTTAAGAAAGAAAAAAAATTTAAATAGCAAAGGATATACGAGAATAAATTCTGTTCTTTGGGAATAACTGCCACATAAGTACTACAAATTAAGGAAAGGGATTTCCTGACTTTTGCTTCCAAGCAGTTCCAATAAATGAAGGAAGATTTTCCATTTATAAAACATAACTGGCAGGATTATTGTATTTCCTTTTACTCTTTTAGGATTTTTAAGCAGACATACACTAATATTCTTTATAAAACTATGGGATCCTTCAGATTTATAGTTTGCAAAATGTTAAATTATTCCACCACTCTACTGGGAGGCATCCTTTGCTTGGATGGAATGGGCTTTGGGCAGAATGCTGGACCTTCTGGGATGGGAGAGATAATACAGTGGGTAGGGTGCTTGCCTTACACAGAGCTTGATCCCTAGCACCTCATATAGTCCATATGGGTCCTAAACCTTGCCTGCAGTAAGCCCTGATTACCACTGGGTGTGGCCCCCAAACAAAAGAACAATGTATTTTCTGTACACACCTTCCCCTTCCTTTTAATTAAATTAAACTTTGCGGGGCTGGAGCGATAGCACAGCGGGGAGAGCGTTTGCCTTGTACACGGCCCACCCGGGTTCGATTCCCAGCATCCCATATGGTCCCCTGAGCACCGCCAGGGGTAATTCCTGAGTGCAGAGCCAGGAGTAACCCCTGAGCATCGCCAGGTGTGACCCTAAAGGCAAAAAACAAAACAATAAATTAAACTTTGCCCCTGCGCCTGAATGTATTCACCCAGGGCCCCTCATAGGGCATGGGTTGAGTTTCCCTTCCCACCCTGAGCAGAGCCCCCATGGTAGAGGACCACCAGAACCCAGCCACAGCCATGCTCAAGCTCCCTCTCCATATGTTTGGACTAGCCTCATGCATGAAGAAACTGGCAGAGTTCCCAGGTGTGTGGGACTCAGGGCCAAGATTTCCAAGCCTGCTCGGATCGGGATTGGGCCTCTTCTGCTCAGATCCCCCACTTTCCAGTTGCTAGGCGGTCACGCCCAGAAACTGCCCCCAGCGCCATGTAATCCCACCAACGGCCAACATCCAGAGACTACAAGACCAAGCTCCTGGTAGTTTATAGCCTAATTCTCCCCTTTGGAGAACCTGGCAAGTTACCAAGAGTTTCCTGCCTGCATGGGAGAACCTGGCAAGCTCCCCGTGGTGTATTCATATGCCAAAACCAGTAACAATGATGGGTCTCATTCCCTGATCCTGAAAGAGCCTCCTTGTGGCACCGTTGGGAAGGACGAGTGAAAAGAGGCTTCTAAAATCTCAGGGATAGGATGAATGGAGCCGGTGCTGAAATCGACAATCAACAGGATGATGATGACGATGATGTAATTAAACTAATTATTTTGGTTTTGGGACCACACCTGGTGCTGCTTGATGGCTATTTCCAATACAAGTGCACGGGGATTGCTTCTGGCAGTGTTCAGGGGACCATGTGGCCCCAGAATCAAAACCAACTCTGGTGTCCAAACATGTACTCCAGCTCACTGAACTAACTCTCTCACTCTAATTTACTTTTTTACTTTCTTCTGTTATTGTTGATGTTGCAGTAGCCAGGGCCACACATGCACCTGGCTGTGGTTCTCTCTAGGGGTTGCATATTAGGCTGCAGTGCTTGTACACATGGTGGTTACTCAGGTTTACTCTCCTCTAGTTATGGTGTTTTTAGTCATATTTGCTGAGGTTCTTACTCTTTTTTTAGGAGATATATGTATGAGTGCAGTGATCACTTGTTGTCAGTATGTACTCATACATTTGCTTACTGTGGTCTCAATTCCTGGCCATGGTGCTTCCACACCTTTTCTTGTGCTGGCTGAGGGATGCACCCCTTGTGATGTTTATATGCATCTGGTAATGGTGCAGCTGGCAGTCACTTGTGGTACAGGGATCACAGACAGCAGAGCTGCAAAGCTGAGAGAGCAGAACTACCAGAATCATGATTTGTGTATGTAGGGACCAGGGATTTGAACTTCTAAGCATACACTTGCAAGGAAGGCATTTTAAGCCACACCCTATTTCTCTGGATCATCTTTTACTTAAAAATAAGTCAGGGGCAAGTTTCTTGCCTTCTCTAAGGCTCAACTTCTTTCTTGGCAATAATTCTTCTGTGACTGTTGTCATGAGGATTAAAAAGTACCTACTATTCTGCTTAGCATATAGTATACATGTAGTAAATAATAGATCCCTTTCCCACTTCTAGTCCTGCTCATATAGACTGAAAAGTTTTCTGGAGGTAAATTGCATACCCTGCAGCAGAAGCTAATCCATTGGCTCTTCCTCATTCTTTTCAGTAACAGGATGACTAAAGTTTAAAAAGTCCTGGAGAACAGGAGAACATCTGAGCTGGGGAATCAGACTCTAGGATAAGAAACTAGTTCAGCAGGAAGTGTGTGCACTGTCAGTCTCTTAAGGATCATATGCTCAAGGTGTCCAATCCCATCTCACATGTTTAATACCTCAAATGTCACTTGATGGGAGAAGACTCTCTAGGGAACTCTGTGAGAACAGTAACCAGCTGTAGTAGAGGGCTGACCTGAGAGCACCTTTTAGTCTTTCTTTATCCTTCTTTGTCCTTGTGTAATTTAATTATCTCTTGCTGTGACTTTTACATTCAAAGATACTTATTATTAGCATCCGTTACCTTAAATCACCAGGTCCTAACCCTTTCACCTCCTTCCACCTTTACCCATTAAAGAGACAGCATTGTTGCCTAATTTGTGTCTGGTTCCTCCATCATGCTCCCTAGCACACTTTTTTTTGTATAGTGAAATTTATTTCTAGATGCAGATAAAAAATCTTTTCAAAATTCTCCACCTTGGGACTGGAGAGATAGTACAGTGGGTAGGGCACATAAAAACTGACCCAGGTTTGGGGCTGGAGTGATAGCACAGCGGGTAGGGCGTTTGCCTTGCACGTGGCCGACCCGGGTTCGAATCCCAGCATCCCATATGGTCCCCTGAGCACCGCCAGGGGTAATTCCTGAGTGCATGAGCCAGGAATGACCCCTGTGCATTGCCGGGTGTGACCCAAAAAAGAAAAAAAAAACTGACCCAGGTTTGATGTCTGGCACCACATATGGTCCCCTGAACACTTCAGGAGTGATCCCTGAGCACAGAACAAGGAGTAAGCCCTGAGCACTGCTGGGTGTAGCCAAACAACTAAAAATAAACTAACATAATTTCTTATTTATTGGAAAGATTACTCACATTTCTGAGTATTTTGTTCACATATACAATAGCTCTTGTGTATGTGAACATTTCCATACTTTTGAGATATTGCAGAAAAATTACCAATTTCTATTTTTTAGAATATCTGCCCAAAGGCAGAATACTTTTAGATTAATAATACAAATTTATTATTATGTTTATATTATCAGTTCAGTTCTATTGAAGAGAAAAGTGAAGATTAAGCTTTATTATACCATTTATGTCCCAATTATAAAATGTTAGGCCAGATTGATTGTTCAGTGGGTAAGGCTTGCATATGGCTAACTTGGGTACGGATCCCCAGCACCCCAAAATCTTCTCCCAGCCCACCAGGAGTGATCCCTGAGTGCAGTGCCAGGAGTAATCCCTGAGCACCACTGGGTGTGGTCCAAAACCAAACAAAAAATAAGATTTGGACTTTATAGTTAAATCACAAGGAAGGAAACTAGGATTACAACATAAAGTTGCTAATTATATTCTTTTTTTTGGGTAGAAGGGAAGTGGTGAGGGGTCACATCTATAGGTACTCAGGGCTTACTCCTGGCTCTGTGCTTAGTGATCACTCCTGATGGTGCTAGGGAGACAATGTGCAGTGCTGGGGATTGAACCAGCATCAGTATGTACAAGACAAGTGCCTTACCCCTATATTATCACTCTGGTCCCTAATTATATTCTTTTTCACATATATAAAACTTCTATTGTATAGTATGTTGAACCTATTTAAAATATATAATATACCTTGCACGAAGCTGACCAGGGTTCAATTCCCAGCATCCCCTATCATCCCCTGAACACCGCCAGGAGTTAAAAGCCAGGAGTAACCCCTGTGCTTTGCCGGGCGTGACCCAAAAAGGCAATAAATAAATTAATTAATTAAATAAATAAATAAATAAATATGCAGGCCTCTGATTCTATATGAAAAATATACTCATATGTATGAATATGTATTCAACTTAAACTATAGCACTATTAAATATTTATTTGATTGGTTGATTTCTAAAAGCTCATTGTATTGCTTCTTTTATTTGTGCATAAATTTGTATCTGCTTGGATGTGTATAGAAACTTTTAAGACTTTTCTTTTACAGTGTTACTGTGATGCAGTACTCTCAAGTGTAAGAAAAACACCAATTCCTTAACATTTTCCTAGAGAGAACTCTACCTAGAATAAACGATGAGATACCTCATTTTTTTGAGATGGGGGACATACCAACATTGCTCTGTGCTCAGGGATCACTCTTGGCAGTGGTTGTGGGGGTGGCCATATGTGGTGCTTAGAGATGGAACCTAGATTGGATACGTGCAAAGCACTCTCTACCCGCTATTGCTCTGGCTCCTGAAATATATTTATTAAGCTACTATTACATGATAGACATATTTGCTGCTATACCTGACTGAATATCATTTAAAAATATTTCAGTCTGCACCTGACCTAGATGGTTTTATTTATATATTCTTCCAACTTAAAAATAAAAACAACAGAAAACTGAGCCAGAGAAATAGTACAGCTGGTAAGGTGCTTGTCCTTGCGTGCGACTGACTGGATTTGATCCCTGGCTTCCCATATGGTCCACCAAGCACTGTCAGAAGTAATTCCTGAGTGCAGAGCCAGGAGTAACCCCTGAACATCACCAGGTATGGCCCCAAAATTAAAAAATGAGTAAAATTTAAAAAGAAAGCTATGACCAGAAAGATAGTATAGGGGCTGTAGTGCTTTGCCTTACATGCAGCTCATCTCAGTTAGATCCCTGACACCATTGTGATCTCCTGAACAATCCCGTACAGAATTGATTCCTGAGCACAGAGCTAAGGGTAAGTTGAGCATTCCTGGAAGTGGTCTGACCTACCCCTGCTACCTCACCCCCCCAAAAAAAAAAGTGGAGGGGAGGAAGGTATAAATAGGTAAGTTAAATCTAATTAAAATATCTCTAGGACATAGGAAAAGTGAAAATGTTGGATCCCAGGAATGCAGTCCTGATAGTTCTGTTATTTGTGTCAGGCAGTTCTGCTCTCTGCGATCCCTGGTGTCACAGTGCTTGTCTGCCCTCCTGTCTTAACATCAATAAGGAAGGGAATGAAAAAAAAAGTGAAATATTACTCAACTCTTTCCATAAGATCACGATAGTCTTGATACCAAAAACAGAGAAATAGAGGGTTGGAGAATATAGTAGTACATTGGTTAAGGCATTTTCTTGCTTGCCCCTGACCAGGAGTTGCTCTTAAGTTTCAACCAGGTGTGGCCCAAAATTTAAACAAACAACCAGATAGGGAGAGAAAGAATTTTTCTTTTATCTTCTATTTTTTTTTATTTTTAGGGAAATAAAATTAAAGGTCAGTGTCAAGTTTCACAATAAAATTGTTAGTGACCTGACTCCTGTAGTTATAGATGTTTTTCAGGAACACAAATTTGCAGTTAGTTACGTGCTGGAGAACAGCCCCTGGTGAATAGGTCTGAGGTAAGGAGGATGCCACTAATATTAAGAAAAGAGACAGAAATAAGAGAGATAAAGCTTGGTGTCAGGAGGCTAAGAGTCTCCTCGGCTGAGAGCCCTGAGTGTCCTCCATATATAATATTTATTGTTTAGAACCAGTATTCACCAGAAGGTGAAGGACAGGAAGACCAAAAGATAGGCTTTTTATTTATTTATTTATTTTTGTCAAATGCCTGTCTTAATCTACCTGGGCTAGATTTTCACACGAGTGGGCCTCAGACTGTCAGGCCAACATCTTCGTAATGAGATTTCTTTTTTTAAAAAAAATTTTATTTATTTATTTATTTATTTTATTTTTAAATTTTATTCTTTTACTGAATCACCATGTGGAAAGTTACAAAGCTTTCAGGTTTAAGTCTCAGTTATACAATGCTCAAACCGTAATGAGATTTCTTAAGGGGAGATTCTTGGGAAAAAATAGCAGAGACAAAGCAGTTACAGGACCTCTGGTGGGGCACCATTCCTCCTTGGATACCAGCATTCTGGGTTTAAAGGTCATATAAGCTACCCTTCCCATCCGATTTCCTCATCTATCTACTTAGTTCCCAACATGTATGTATGGGGTGTTTGTCCAGACCTAGTGGTACTCAAGGCTTACTCCTGGCTCTGTGATGAGGGGTCACTCCCTGGCAGTACTTGGGGGACCATTATACAGTACAAGGATTGGCCATATCAAGGCAAGCACCTTAATCTCTGTACTAGCTCTCAGGTCGAGGAACACTAATATTCAAACCAAAAATAAACTATAGTTTATCTGTAACTTTTTATTATTATTAAAAACATGGGAGGGCATACTTGGTGGTGCTGAGAAGGACTTATAGATGCCAAGAATCTAGGATTCCCCAAAACAAAGCATGCACTTAAGCTCTTTAAGCCATCTCTTGGCCTCTTAGAATTAATTTAAAATGTAGTAACTATTTTAGTTCATGAACCATATGAAATAGGTTATGGGCCATAATTGACTTATAGATTATGGTTGTCAAATTCTATATTAAACTATTTAAATTATATAACTCAGTGCTTTTCATCCTTTTTCATTTGCAATTCTAGCACCTTCCCACATACCTGTTGTTGAAAACCAGTGCTGTAGATTTTGTTTAGATGAACTCATATTGTCATTAACTGCTATATCTTGAAAATTTAGATTTAATATTACTATTGTGATTTTAGAGGTCGAAAATTGAAGCAAAGAGGGATTAGATAGTTTACTTATGGTCATAGTTTCTGTGTAATAGGCCTCAGATATGATATTTTATTTTTTCAGAGGAGGGTGGGAGCACACCAGGCAATACTCAGGACTTACTCCTGGCCCTGTGTTCACAGATCACTCCTGGTGGGCCCCGGGGAACCTACTTTCTTTTATTATATGCGTGTTGAATAGATCATAAAATATTGTGTCTTTATAAATAAACTGAAACTGAAATTGTCAGAAATGTAAACATTTTCCAGACATTACTGGTGCCCACTTGAGCAAATCGATGAGCAACGGGATGACAGTGACAGTGACAGAATATTAGAGGGACATCCCAGAACTGGATCCATTAGGTAAGTGGGTTGTGTGGAACATTGGCTTGTGGTAAAAAACATTGGAATAAGGAGTGAATAAAGATCTGCAGTCTCCTCTGCATTCTCACCCCATGGGAGCTGACCTCATCTAGAAAGCACAATGTTTATCCAGTCGTTTCAGTGTGATGGAAGTTCCTGATAATTGAACTTTGGCAGTTGTTTCTAAATAGCGAACCACAGAATTTTTACCTTCATTAGAGTCTCACATGTACTCAGTTTATCTTTGTTATGCAGAAGAGTTATTAAAATTAGATTTATTTAATTTGTATTTTTTTAAAAAGGGGACCACACCTATCAGTGCACAGGGGCTACTCCCAGTCTGTCCTTGGGACTTCCTCCTGTTGCTGCTCAGAGGACCATATGTGGTGCTAGGGATCAAACCTAGTTTTCCTGTATGCAAAGCATGCACACAGCAAGCTATTATATCTGTAGATTTATTAGATTAGTTCCTATAATTAGATTTATTAGCAAAGTCTTTTAAAAAATTTTTTTAACTAGTGAGTCACAGTGAGGGTGCAGTTACAGATTCAAACATTTTGTGCTTGTTTTTCCCTCATGCAGTGTTTGGGAGCCCATCCCTCCACCAGTGTCCATTCTCCACCACCAATGAACCCAGTATCCCTCCCTTAATATCTTTTTCTTGCTTAATGGCTATTGCTAGTACTTCCAGTACTATATTGAAGAGAAGTGGTGAGAGTGGGCATCTTTGTCTTGTCCCTGATCTTAGAGGAAAGGCCCTTAGTTTTTCCCCATTGATGATAATGCTTGCCATAGGTTTGTGGTAGATGGCTTTGACTATCTTGAGGAAAGTTCCGCTAAAACCCATTTTGGTGAGAGTTTTCATCATGAATGGATGTTGGATCTTGTCAAATGCTTTCTCTGCATCTATTGATATGATCATATGGTTTTTATCTTTACTTTTGTTGATATGGTGGATTATGTTGATTGATTTCTGAATGTTAAAGCATCCTTGCATCTCCAGGATGAATCCCAATTGATCATGGTGTATGATCTTTTTGATGAGTTGTTGGATTCTGTTTGCTAGTATTTTATTGAGGATCTTCACATCCGTGTTCATCAGGGATATTGGTCTATAGTTTTCTTTGTTAGTGGTGACTTTGTTTGCTTTTGGTATTAGGGAGATACATGCCTCATAAAAACTGTTCAGGAGGGTTCCTGTCTTTTTAATTTCCTGGAAAAGCTTGAGGAGAACTAGCAACAAGTCTTCTTTAAATGTTTGGAAGAATTCGCCAGTGAATCCGTCTGGACCTGGGCTTTTGTTTTTGGGGAGACTTTTGATTACAGTTTCGATTTCCTTGATATTTATGGGCCTATTCAGGTACTTCAAGTCTTCTTGGTTCAGTCTTGGGAGATAGTAGAAATCAAGGAGTTTGTCCATTTCTTTTAGGTTCTCTTGTTTTGTGGCATACAGACTTTCAAAGTAGTCTCTGGTGATCTTTTGAATCTCCTTGGTTTCTGTTGTGATGTCCCCCTTTTAATTTCTGATTCGGTTTATTAGGGTTCTCTCTCTCTCTTTCCTTGTGAGTCTTGCTAGCGGTTTATCAATCTTATTTATTTTTTCGAAGAACCAGCTCTTTGTTTCATTGATCTTTCGGATTGTTTTTCGGGTTTCCATATCATTAATTTCTGCTCTAAGCTTTATTATTTCTTTCCTTTGATCTGGTTTGGGTTCCTTTTGCTGGTCCTCTTCTAAGATCTTGAGCTGCGAAGTCAAGCTATCTATATAGGCTCTTTCTTCCTTCCTGAGGAAAGCTTGCAGAGCTATAAAATTTCCCCTTAACACAGCTTTAGCAGCGTCCCACAAGTCTGGTAGCTTGTGTCTTCATTCTCATTTGTTTCGAGGTTTTTTTTATTTCTTCCTTGATTTCCTTCATGACCCACTCATTGTTCAACAGTGAGTTGTTTAATTTCCAGGTGTTTGATTTGGCTCTCCGTGTCTGTGTGTGATTAACTTCCATCTTCAGTGCATCATGGTCTGGAAAGATTGTTGATACAATTTCTATCTTCCTGATTCTATTAAGGTATAATTTGTGGCCCAGAACGTGGTCTATTTTGGAAAACGTTCCATGTGCACTGGAAAAGAATGTGTATTCTTTCTTTGGGGGGTTGTATAGCCCAGTATAGGTCTATTAGCCCTGTCTCCTCCATTTCTTCCTTCAGAGCCATTGTTTCCTTGCTGAGTGTTGTTCTTGTCGATCTGTCCAGAGGTGATAAGGCAGTGTTGAAGTCTCCAACTACTATCGTGGTGCTAGTTATGTCCCACTTAAATTCTGTTAGGAGTTCTTTTAAGTATTTTGCTGGTCGTTCATTAGGTGCGTATATGTTTAAGAGTGTGATTTCTTCCTGTTGTACATATCCCTTGATAATTAGAAAATGGCCTTCGCTGTCTCTTCTGATCTTTTTCAGCCTGAAATCTATGTTGTCGGATACTAGTATGGCCACCCCAGCTTTTTTTGAGGGAGTTGTTTGCTTGCAGGATTGTTTTCCATCCTTTGACTTTGAGTCTGTGTTTGTTCTGGCTATTCAGATGTGTTTCTTGTAAGCAGCAGAAAGTTGGGTTTAGTTTCCGAATCCATTTTGCCACTCTGTGCCTCTTGATTGGTGCATTTAGATCATTAACATTGAGAGAAATTATTGTCATGGGATTTTGTGCCATCTTTCTGTAGGGTTTGTTTTTCTTGTAGGGTTTTTCCTTGTCTTATAATAGCACTTTTAGTCCTTAAGTTTGGTCTTGAGTCTATTAAGTTCCTGAGTTGTTGTTTCTCCGTGAAATAGTGTATGGTTCCTTCAAGTTTAGCTGAGAGTTTAGCCGGGTATTCTTGGTGAGGCATTCATTTCATTAAGTTTTTTCACTATATCCCACCATTGTCTTTGGGCTTGGAAGGTTTCCTCTGATAGGTCTGCTGTGAATCTAAGGGGTGCTCCTTTGTATGTGATTTCCTTCTTTGATCTTGCTGCTTGCAGTATTGTGTCTCTATCCATGGCATCCATCATTCTGACTACGATATGCCTTGGGGATTTTTTATTTGGGTCCCTTTTAGCTGGCACCCTTCGGACTCCTTGGATCTGGATGCCACATTCTTTAGCTCTGGGAATTTCTTAGCAATGATGTCTTTAATTGTGTTTTTTTCATTGGGATTGGTTCTCTGTGCTTCTGGTACTCCAATGATTTTTATGTTGTTTCTCTTGAGGTCATCCCCTAAGACTCGAATTCATTCTAGAGCCATTTTGAGGTCTTTTGCCATTATTTGTTGTTGCCTATATGCTTTCTGCAGCTCATCTTCAAGCTCACTGATTCTGTCTTTGGCTGTAGTCATTCTACTATTGAGGGCTCCTACTGAGTTTTTTTTTTTTATCTCATCTACCGATTCTTTTAATTGTGTCACTTTTGTTCGTAGCTTTGAAATTTCTACTGTCATTTCTTCCTGGATTATCTTGGTGGACCATTCTAAAACTGCATCCATATCCTCTCTTAATTTATTGGATGTTCATTCCATAGTTGCTTTGAGTTCATCAACCATCTTTACTATTTCCTCTCTGAATCCTTTATCTGAGAGGAGGTTGTATTTCTGGGAAGTCCCTGTTGAGGTTTCTGAGATCCTCTCTTCCATCTCTCCTGGCGGTGGGGATTTTCGCTGTTTCTTCATGTTGCTATGGGCTTTACTGTCAGGCGCACTTCCTTAGCTTGTGAGGGACCTCAGTTGAAGATGTGGGGCTATGGTCTCTTTACAAAGGACTTTTTGTGCAGCTTGATGTGTTCACTGACAGTTTTTGTGAAATTAGGATAGGCTAGGCAAGTTGACTATTAGCATATAATGACTAAGATGACCAGGGTATTCTTCATAGGAATAGGTTATACCGATTGTGATCAAAGTGCGATGTATGTAATGGGAAAAATAACTGCGCTGGCCGCTGCTCCAGAAGGAGGCCACGCCCCCTTTGAGACCACGCCCCCTAAAGTGAGGGCACGCCCCCAGCAACCTGGGGAAGAGGCGGGGCTCAGGATGACGCCAAGAGGTGACTGAGAGCAGTGAGGCCTGGCTGGGAGCATCAGAGCCCCAGACCCCAGGAGGGGAGGGGCGATAGGAGAGCTCTTCGTTGGGCAGGGTGGGCAGGGTCACCAGAGGAAAATCCCATCTGATTACCTGGGGAAGAGGCGGGGCTCAGGACGGTACCAAGAGAGCAAAGTCTTTTAAGATTATGTTTAAGATTGTTTGATTAATTTTATTGGGGAGTGGCTTTTGGGCCATACCCACTGGTGCTCAAGAAGGGCTTGCTCTTGAATCTGTTCAGATGTCATTCCTGGCAGTGCTTAGAGGACCATATACAGTACCAGAGATTAAACTGGGTCAGTTACATGCAAGGCAAGTGCCTTACACGCTATCCTATCTCTCTTTCGTAATGTATTATAACCAGTGTTTCTCAACCAGGAGTCATATGGTCATCTGTGTACCCTCAGGATGTTCCAAGGGGGCCACAAATGAAAATGGTATAAACATGGGGCCATGGTATGTGACTTGAGGGCCAACTGGTAAAGTAGAAGGGGTACAGGAAGGAAACAATGTTGGGAGAGGCCATGGTTGGAAAAAGATTAAAAGTTTTAATTAGACAATGACTGTATCTCTGCTGAACTTGAGACTTTTGTTCGTTGGGGGTTACACTTGTGGTACTTAGGGCTTCTCCCCACTCCCTGCTCAGATACCACTACTCATGGTGGTCAGGGGACTATGTAGTGCTGGGGATCAACCCTGGACCTCCAGCATGCAAGAGATGCACTTCACTAACTTGACTTATCTCTCTGACCCCATAAATCTGAGATTTTAATTAATTAGTTTATGTTTTGGGAAACAGTCCACATCCAATGGTGCTCAGGGGTTACTGTTGGATCTGAATTCAGGAATTACTTCCGGGGATGCTAGGGATTGAAGCCAGGTGGGCTGCATGCAAGACCAAGTCCTACCTGCTGTATTACTGCTCTGGACTCTAAATCTGAGATATTTTAATGGGAGATGAATAGAACTATGTCTTTTGTTTTATTTTGTTTAGGGTCCATCCCTGTTGGTGCTGGGGGCTGCTTCTGGCTCTGTTCTTGGGAGTCTATGCAGTACTAAGGATTGAACCCAGGGCTTCTACAAGCAAAGCATGTACTCAACGTTTTGAGCTATCTCTGAGCTCATTTAGCCTTTTGCTGAAAATTTCTCAGACCTTTATAGGTTGGGTACAGTTTAGCCTCAGGAAGAATTCATGAATATAATAGTCAGACTGAAAACTTTTTCTGTAACTACTTATAGGACTGTTTTCATTAATAGTTCTTGATGCACAATTCCCCGATTAGTATAGATGTTGCTTTAATATTTTCCTGGCTTTGAGTATTGTTGAAAACTCTGGTGCTGCTGGTATTCATTCTTAGAGTTCTGCTTATCAAACCATATGATTTTGTCATTTCATTTCTATGTATTTACTATGGAGAGAAGATATTTACACAAAGACTTAAAGATGAATATTTATATCCATGATATTCATAATACCTAAAAGCTAGAAAAGAAGCCAATGTCTACTAACTGGTGAGTTAATAAAACAAATTAGAATTCAGTGAATTGCTGCCCATCAATAGAAAGGAACAGAGTTGGACTGGCGTGATAGTACAATGTTAGGGGGGACTTGCCTTGCATGAGGCCCACCTAGGTTCAATCCCTGATATCTTACATGATCCCCGAGCATCACCAGGAGTAATTCCTGAGTGCAGAGCCAGGAGTAACCCATAAACTTTGCTGAGTGTGACCCCCTTCTCTCCCCCCAAAAGAGAAAAGTCTTAGTACACAGAGTATAGTCTGCTGTGTAAAGGAATTTAAGCACAGTAGACTGTGTGCTGTGTTGTTTAATTTATACAAAATTCACAAAGAAGCAAAACCATAGTGAGTGGAAATAGAGTAGTGTTTTATAGGGATCAGGAATGAGGGAAGACACTAATTGTCAAGGGTTCCAGGGGACCTTGTGGGGTAATGTAAATATGCTATATTGATTGTGATGGTGCTTACATATTGTATAATAAAAATCAATGAATTTAATTACATATGTAAATTGTATCTTAATAAAATTACCAGAAAGGATAAGGAAGAAAAAATGTCATGCTAAACTGCATTGCTATCTTTAGAAGGATAAGGACAGCATGCTATCTTTAAAAGGATAAAGACAGCATGTGATCCTTATAAGGGTAAAGATAGCATGCTATCCTTAGAACGTAGCTTGGTCTTTCTGTCAGTAACTGCACATACTGTTTTCTTTTGTATTAAAGCATAATAATTTTCTTTTTTGGACCACACCCAGAAGTGCTCCTGGCAAGGCCAGGGCCTTCCCCACTATACTATCTCTATGGAACTCAGGACTAATTTTCTAGGGCTGGAGCTGTAGCACAGTGGGTAGGGTGTTTGCCTTGCACTTGGCTGACCCAGGTTCGATTCCCAACATCCCATATGTTCCCCCAAGCACCTCAGGGAGTAATTCCTGAGTGCATGAGCCAGGAGTAACCTCTGTACACCTATCTCCGGGTGTGACCCCAAAAAGCAAAAAAACGAAAAAAAAAAAAGGAATAATTTTCTAGGCTGTATGTCAGAGTTGGCCAAGATGAAAGGACTAGGGAAGTAGCTCAGTTGTTTATCTGTGGCGGCCCCATATGTGCTTGTAGTCCTGTTTTTGGTACTTGGTAACTCTGCTGTTCTGATTCTCAGTGCTATGCATACTGTACAACCACTCCATAGCCAGTGTGTGTGAGTATCACAACTAAAGGGGCATAAGCCCTACTGAGCACTACTGGAAAGATGTAAAAGTGCACCATGGCCAAGAAGTGTATTCTCTGGCAAGTCTGTGTATACCATGTGACTTCAGACAAGTACTGCAGCCAGAATGTGTATGATCACACAAATAAAGACGTTGACTCTTAGAGAACACCTCAGCTAAGTATGTGAACACCATAAGTAAATATAGGAGCACTACAGCCAGATGTGTGTAAGATGTGTGTATGTGTGTGTGTTTGTGACTTCCCTCCCCCCCAACCTATCGTGATAATACCATCAACAACAACACAAAGAGAAGGAAGGAAGGGAAAAAAGAGTTGACTATTCTGAATTCATTTGATTTGGTATATGCCACTCTTTTGTTTTTTATTTATTTATTTATTTATTTTGCTTTTTGGGTAACACCTGGCGACGCTCAGGGGTTACTCCTGGCTCTGCACTCAGGAACTACTCCTGGCGGTGCTCAGGGGACCATATGGGATGCTGGGAATCGAACCCAGGTCGGCCGCGTGCAAGGCAAATGCCCTACCCGCTGTGCTATTGCTCCAGCCCCTCTTTTGTTTTTTAGTTAAAAAATATATTTTTTTCTTTTTGGGTCATACCCAGCAATGCACAGGGGTTACTCCTGGCTCTGCACTCAGGAATTACTGGCCATGCTCAGGGGACCATATGGGATGCTGGGAATCGAACTCAGGTCAGCCGTGTGCAAGGCAAATGCCCTACCTGCTGTACTATCACTCCAGCCCCCTAGTTAAAATAGTTTTAATGTGGGGCTAGAATGATAGTACAGCAGGGAGGGCATTTGCCTTGCATGCAGCCAACTCAGGTTCAATTCCCGGCATCTCATATGGACCCCCAAGCACTGCCAGGAGCAGTTCCTGAGGTGCAGAGCCAGGAGTAAGCCCTGAGCATTGCTAGGTGTGACCCATAAAGAAAAAAAATTTTTAATCAAAGAACTATGACTTATAAAGTTACTGATAGTTGAGTTCTAGGCATATAATATTTCAATACCAGTTCCATACAAGTGTGAACTTCCCCCCATCAGTGTTTTCCTGTACTTCATCCCTCCTCCCTGCCCCTTGACAGGTACATTACAGAATTCTGTGGTTGCAGCTTAGATCTCATGTTTTCAGCGTTATTGAGTTTGTGCTTTGGATGTATAATTATACCACTCTTCCACACCATCAGTATAACCAAAGCCCTAATCCCTGTTCCCCATTACTTCCTTTTCTCATTTTATTTATTTCCCCCTTGATTTCTTTCTTTCTCTGTCCTCCGAAAGCTCCGGGTCAGTGGTGATCTGGGTATTCTTTCTTTACTACATTATATTTCTTCATCCAATTGTTCTATATACCAAAGATCCACAGATAAGTGAGATAAATCTTGTGTTTGTCTTTCCTCTTCTGGCTTGCTTCATTCAACATGATTATCTTCCAGTTCCAACCAGGTTGCAGCAAGTTTCATGATTTCATTGTACCTTGTAGCTCCATAGTATTCCATTCTGTATATGTATTATATATTCATAATCCATTCATCTGGCATTGGGCATTAGGTTGATTCCTTATCTTAGGTACTGTACTAAGTGCAGCAATGAATAATGGTATGTATATCACTGTCATCCCGTTGTTCGTCGATTAACTTGAGTGGGCACCAGTAACATCTCTACTACACTCAGCCCTGAGATTTTAGTAGCCTCTCCTTACTTGTCTTTCCCAAGGATTGGAGGCTCTTTCAGGGTCAAGGGAATGAGACCTATCATTACTGTTTTTGGCATATTGAATACGCCATGGGTAGCTTGCCAGGCTCTGCTGTGCGGGCCGGATACTCTCGGTAGCTTCCCAGGCTCTCCAAGAGGTATATATCTTTTACTGTGTTTGGGATATGAATACACCAGGGGGAGCTTGCAAGGCTCTTTCATGTGGGCAATAGACTCTTGGTAGCTTGTCAGGTTCTCTAAGAGGGAGAACAAGGCTATTAGATGTCGTGCGGCTGCAACAGGCTGCACGCTTCCGGGAGCTTGATCTTATAGTCTCTGGATATTGGCCATTGGTGGGATTACACGGCACTGGGGCAGTTTGTAGGTGTGGCTGTCAAGCTACTGGAAAATGGGGGGTCTGGGTGGAGAAGGCCCAGTCCCAATCCAGCAGGCTTGGAGATCTCACCCCCGGGTCCCACACACCTGGGTTCCTCTGCCAGTCCCTTCATGTGTGAAGCTTGTCCGAACGTGTGGAGAGTGGCCTTGAGCATGGCTGTGGCTGGGTTCCGGGGGTATTCAACAGTATGTATATATTCTTTCTTTTCCTTTTTGGATCACGACCAGTAATGCTCAGGGGTTACTCGTGGCTCTGCACTCAGGAATTACTCCTGGCACTGCTCGGGGGATCATATGGGATGCCAGAAATCGTACCAGGTTGGCCACATGCAAAGCAAACACTCGCTGTACTATTGCTCCGACCCCCTGTATATATTCTTTGGAAAGAATGTTTTTAAGTCCTGGTTGTAGATGTCCCAGAGCAAAACTGATGGGTTACGTAGCAGCTCAATTCTAAGTTTACTGGGGACTCTCCATACTGTTTTCTACAGAGTCGAACCTGTAACATTTCCATTAGCAGTGGATGAGAGTTCCTTTTTCCACCACATTTCCACCATTTGCTATTCTTTTAATGTACATTCAGGACTTCTTTCCTAGTGCAAAAGTGTTATGAAAGTCAATTCTATTCTATTATTCTGATTTTCTTTATGCAAGTGACTTTAAGAAGCATGTACATTATTTGTCTATTTTTCTTCCTCTTTGGTCTCTTTAATTGTTTTATTTTATTTTTATTTTTTGCTTTTTGGGTCACACCTAGTGATGCACAGGGGTTACTCCTGGCTCTGCACTCAGGAATTACCCCTGGCAGTGCTCAGGGGACCATATGGGATACTGGGAATCGAACCCAGGTTGGCCGAGTGCAAGGCAAACGCCCTACCCACTGTGCTATTGCTCCAGCCCTAGGTCTCTTTAATTTTTAATTTCATTTTTCTTGACTTCTCTTTATTTCCATCCTACAGTTCATTTGATTCTAGCTATATTTTGTTATTGTTGTTTTAGGTTGCATTCTCTGGAAACAGATTTTGAGATAGATTTTTTTTCTTTTTTTTGCTTTTCTTTGTGGTCACACCTGGTGATGCACAGGGATTACTCCTGGATCTGCACTCAGGAATTACTCCTGGCGGTGCTCAGGGGACCATATGGAATGCTGGGAATCAAACCTGCGTCAGCCGTGTGAAAGGCAAATGCCCTACCTGCTGTGCTATCACTGCAGCTCCAAGATAAAGATTTTTATACTCAAAATTTATTGGAGGGTTTACTTGGTGTGAATTCAGAAAGCATGGGTGCATGGGATGCGAGCATTTGGTGGCCAAGAACTGTCCCCCTGGCCAGCCCACTGCAATGACGGATGAAGGACAAGGGAATAGTGGGATGGAGAAACAGGGCCCCAGGCTGGTTGGTAGTCAAGGACCATTTATTTCATTCTCATCGTCATCCTTACAGTTGCATTCTCCTACAGCATAGGATTTCTTCCCCTTTTACAGCATAGTAATTTCTCTAGTATACTTAGATCTCTTGAGGGTCATTATTTTTCTTTTTCCCCTTTTAAATGTTGTTATTTTCTTCCCTTTCCCTCCTTGCAGCATAGTTATATAGAAATCATGAAGGGTGAGGTACACGTAAGTGGGGCTGAATGTTATCATAACAATAAATAGATGTAAAACCCCTTCTTCAGGGCAAGTTCTTCTAGGAGATTAATTTAAGGACAAAATCTCATTTGAGGGTTCAGTACTCTAGATTAACAGAATATCCACTCAAGGGCGGAATCCCATCTAGGGTTTATTGCTTTCTTCTTTTCTCAGCTAGTATTCCTTTTAAACTTTCACTGTCACTGTCATCCTGTTGCTCATCGATTTGCTCAAGCTGGCACCAGTAACGTCTCCATTGTGAGACTTGTTGTTACTGTTTTTGGCATATTGAATACGCCCCAGGTAGCTTGCCAGACTCTGCAATGGGGGCAAGATACTCTTGGTAGCTTGCTGGACTCTCTGGAGGAATGGAGGAATTGAACCCAGATTGGCCACAGCCTCGTGCAAGGCTAATGCCCTACCAGCTGTGCTATCGCTCCAGTTTATAAACACAGTAGGAGATATATTAAGCTTAAAGAGTGGCTCCTCACTGGCCAAGCAAGTGAAAACAGAGATAAATAAATGGGACTATCTCAAACTAAGAAGCTTCTGCACCTCAAAAGAAACAGTGACCAAAATACAAAGACAATATACAGAATGGGAAAGGATATTTATGCAGTACCCATCTGATAAAGGGTTGATATCAAGGATATACAATGCACTGGTTGAACTCCACAAGAAGAAAACTGCCGACCTGATCAAAAAATGGGGTGATGAAATGAACAGAAACTTTCCCAAAGAGGAAATCCGAATGGCTGAGAGGCACATGAGAAAATGCTCGACATCACTAATCATCAGGGAGATGCAGATCAAAGCAACAATGAGATTTCATCTCACATCACAGAGACTGGCCCACATCCCAAAAAACAAAAGCAACCAGTGTTGGCATGGATGTGGGGAGAAAGGGACTCTCCTTCACTGCTGGTGGGAATGCCGACTGGTTCCCAAAAAATTAGAAATTGAGCTTCCATTTGACCCAGCAATACCACTCCTGGGAGTATATCCCAGAGAGGCAAAAAGGTATAGTAGAAATGACATCTGCATTTCTATGTTCATTGCAGCACTGTTTACAATAGCCACAATCTGGAAAAAACCAGAGTGCCCAAAAACAGATGACTGGTTAAAGAAACTTTGGTACATCTACATAATGGAATACTATGCAGCTGTTAGAAAAGATGAAGCCATGAAATTTACATATAAGTGGATCAACATGGAAAATATCATGTTGAGTGAAATGAGTCAGAAAAAAAGAGACAGACATAGAAAGATTGCACTCATATGTGGAATATAAAGAAGCAGAGAGGTATGAGTTTGCAATGATGCAATTTATGGCAGAAATTTCTCTGGACTTAGTTACTAAGATACTAAAATACAGAAATCCAAAACCACGCGGCTGCTATTGCGGCCGCTAGACCTCATATCTCTTCATTCTCAGCAATGGAAAACAAATTCTCAAATGCTTTCTTTTCAGCAGGTTCAACTTTGGGGGGAGAAACTCCAAACAATAATAGTGAGTTTTTTGTTGAGATATTGAATGTAATCAAAGTAAAGTGAAAGTAAAGTGAAATTTATCAGCTACACAGGCAGGGTGGGGAGTTGAGGGGGCGGTGGGGGGGGCATACCGTGATTCTTGGTGGTGGAATATGTGCACTGGTGAAGGGATGGGTGTTCGAGCATTGTATAACTGAGACTTAAACATGAAAGCTTTGTAACTTTCCACATGGTGATTCAATAAAAAAAAAATTAACCAAAAAAAAACCTGGTTTGACCTCATGTGAGGCAACTGTCCAACCCACTGTACTATCTCTAGCCCCTCAAATAATTGCTTTACATAAATAGAATATTATTTAGTAGAAAAATAAATGAATAAATAAATAAAAATAAATAAAGAGTGGCTCCTCCTCCGGACATCTTGCTATATATCCCAGACTACAGTCCTCAGGCCAGATTAGTCCTTCCTAACCCCAGCAGGGTCCTTGTCCAATTCTTTTTAGGTCATGACAGAGTTTGTTCCATGATTGTACTCTTAATTTATTATGCTTCTAATAGCACTTAGCTTGACCCTTTTTGATGCCAGGGTAGCTTACAGCTTGCCCTGGGTCCATCCATGTCTCTCGCTGGGACCCTTCTTTTGGGGGTGTTAGAAAGTAAGGGCAACTGAGGCTTAAGTCAAGTAAATATGATGGATGCCCAGGAGTAAATAGTAAATATTATTTCAGTCAATTAACTCCTATGTTACAAAAGCATAGCATCAACTGTCTTCCTGTGTCTATACAAAAAGGGCATTGCTAAACCAGGTGAAGGACATAAAGGAAAGAGAAAAGCAATATAGGATTATTAGTGCCCGATAGAATTGGGGGTGCCTCAGAAGCACTGTTGTGAGAGTAACTCAATAAACCTAAGCTCCCTGTAGGAGGAGCAAGACAACGCACAACAACTTGTGGTCATTCACCCTAGGACAGTAGATACAAGGGCCAGGGGGATCCCATAGCTGGAAAACTGTTTCATGAGCGGAGGGGAGAAGGCAGATGGAATAGAGAAGGGATCACTAAGAAAATGATGGCTGGAGGAATCAGTCAGGATGGGAGATGTGTGCCGAAAGTAGATAATGGACCAAACATGATGACCTCTCAGTGTCTGTGTTGCAAGCTACAATGCCCAAAAGTAAAGAGAGAGTATGGGGAATATTGTCTGCCATAGAGGCAGGGGGAGGGTGGGAAAGGAGGTGTATACCCGGGATATTGGTCGTGGGGAATGTGCACTGGTGGAGGGATGGGTGTTTGATCATTGTGAGATTGTAACCCAAACATGAAAGCTTGTAACTATCTCATGGCGATTCAATAAAATTTAAAAAATTAAAAAAAAAGTTTTGGCAGCATGGAAAATGAACTACACTGCAGTTAGTGGTATATTTGTGAATAGTTAACAACCATTGCTAGGGGAATCAGGAGGTTTAGAACATTTTCCAGGATCTACTTCCAACATACCTCTATTCCCCCACCTTTTTTTTTTTTTGGTCATACCCACTTCTGTTTTGGGAGTTGTTGCCAGCAGTGTTCAGGGAACCATGCAGTGCTGGAATTTGAACCTGGGTCAAAGTATGCATTCCAGCCCCTTGTTCTGTCTCCTCAGCCCATGATGACCAATTTTAAGCCACCAACATGAATTACTGACTATGAGTCTGGAAAGATTAATAGTGTGTGTGTGTATATATATATTAGACATAACTCTAAAAACACAGATAATAGTGTGGTGGGGCTAGAGATCAGGTAGGGCACTTGCCTTACATGTGACTGGCATCCCATATTGTCCTCTGAGCACCACCAGGAGTAATTCCTGAGTACAGATTCAGGGATGTCCTCCAAGCACTGACAGGTATAGCATAAAAACGAACAATAAATAGTCAATCTAGCAAGATTATTGGGAAGTAATTGTGGTGAATAGTGAGAGGTCCCCCCCCCCAATAGGGATAATGTTCAGCAGTGTTCAGCACGGCGGCTTGGACCTACTTGCTGTTTGGGCTCTGTGGTGGCAGGAGGCCACCTGGGTCATACCTGGTTGGTGCTACTGGTCATTACCTTGTTTTTCAGCACAACTTCAGTTTCTTTAAGTTTTTTTTTTTTTAAAATGTGTATGTTTGAGGCTGGAACGATAGTACAGCAGGTAGGGTGTTTACATTGCACGTGACCAACCCGGGTTCGATTCCCAGCATCCCATATGATCCCTTGAGCACTGCCAGGAGTAATTCCTGAGTGCAGAGCCAGGAGTAACCCCTGTGCATTACCAGGTATGACCCAAAAAGAAAAAAAAATGGGTATGTTTAATGACCTGCTTTCAGAATTCTTAAAAATATTAACAATCTGGTCTAGAGAAATAGATGAGTGGGTAGGGCATTTGCCTTGCACATGGTCTCCAGCATCCCATATGGTCCTCTGAGAATCGTCAGGAGTAATTCCTGAGTGCTGAATTAGGAGTAACCTCTGAACATTGCTGGGTGTGGTCCCCAAACCAAAAAATAAATAAATAACAATTTTAAAAATGTTAGTAGTCTGCTTTCACAATACAATAGGAGACCAACTGTAGCCAACAGATCTCTGAAGTTGTGATGACCTGTAGAGCTGTTTCACTTTTGGTCAAGTCATAGGATGTAGGTAGGCTGTGGAAAGAAAGTTGAACCTGGGCTAAGGGGTGTTTTATTGTCCTAAAGGAATTTCTAGGGGATGGAGGTGCTGGAGGTGGGTAGGGTGCTTGACTTGCACTAGGCCACCTTGATTAGATATCAGCACTGTATATGGTTCCCCAACACTGCCATGAATGATTCCTGAGCAGAACCAGGAGTAATCCATGAACACCGACAATTGTGACCCAAAAACTGAAAGAAAATAAAAAGGTAAAGAAATTCCTAGAGAAGGACTTAGTCACCAACATTTCCCCAAATTAGGTATGGGTGCTTCATCCCTGAAGGTACTATTTTGGGAGCAGAGCACAGAGTCTACTATACTTTTGCATCTTATTTAGTCTTGCTTTCTGCTTTGGGACAACTTTTTTTTTCTGTTATGGTATCATCCCAAGCACTTCCAGGAGTGATTCCTAAGTACCAGTACCTTGGATGTGGCTCCACAAAGCAAACAAAACAAAAAAACTTATGATACTTATTTCTGGGGTTTTCTTTTTCTTTTCTTTTGTGGTGGGGGTAGGCTTCTAACCAGAGTTCTGGGGACCTTGGAACCACTCCCAATGATACTCAGCAACCTGGGCTGCTTGGGTCAGTGCTCATTGGCAGTGTGGTGCTGCTGGGGTCCTGTGGTGCTGAGGGGGAAGAGGGA
The DNA here is from genome assembly GCF_027595985.1 of Sorex araneus. Lineage (NCBI taxonomy): Eukaryota > Metazoa > Chordata > Mammalia > Eulipotyphla > Soricidae > Sorex > Sorex araneus. Next base: position 227,355,972 of record NC_073303.1, on the reverse strand, counting down.
AGAGACATGCAGTGCTGGAGGGATCTGATTCCCACCCTCCCCCTTTTTTCCCTAAGGTAAAATTGTATTGATACTGAACTCTTGTTATTATTTATGTTGAAACATGTTGGATTTCTGTGGTTTAAGTTTTTTTTTTTTTTAATTTATTTATTTTTAATTAGAGAATCACCGTGAGGGTACAGTTACAGATTTATACACTTTTGTGCTTATACTTCCCTCATACAAAGTTTGGGAACCCATCCCTTCACCAGTGCCCATTCTCCACCACCCGTAAACCCAGTGTCCCTCCCACCCTCCCCAATCCCATCTCCCCCCCACCCCACCCTGCCACTGTGGCAAGGCATTCCCTTCTGTTTTCTCTCTCTAATTAGCTGTTGTGGTTTGCAATAAAGGTGTTGAGTGGCCACTGTGCTCAGTCTCTAGCCCTCATTCAGCCCGCAACTCCCTTCCCCCACATGGCCTTCCACTACAATGTAGTTGGTGATCGCTTCTCTGAGTTGACCTTTCCCCGGAACGTGAGGCCAGCCTCGAAGCCATGGAGTCAACCTCCTGGTACTTATTTCTACAGTTCTTGGGCGTTAGTCTCCCACTCTGTTATTCTATATACCATAGATGAGTGCAATCTTTCTATGTCTGTCTCTCTCTTTCTGACTCATTTCACTCAGCATGAAACTTTTCATGCCCATCCACTTAACTGCAAAATTCTTGACCTCCTTTTTTCTAACAGCTGCATAGTATTCCATTGTATAGATGTACCAAAGTTTCCTCAACCAGTCATCCGTTCTGGGGCATTCGGGTTTTTTCCAGATTCTGGCTATTGTAAACAGTGCTGCGATGAACATACATGTGCAGATGTTGTTTCGATTGTACTTTTTTGCCTCTCTGGGATATATTCCCAGCAGTGGTATTGCTGGGTCAAATGGGAATTCAATATCTAATTTTTTGAGAGTCGTCCAAATTGTTTTCCAGAAGGGCTGAACCAGTCGGCATTCCCACCAGCAGTGAAGAAGGGTCCCTTTCTCCCCACATCCTCTCCAACAGCGGTTGCTTTTGTTCTTTTGGATGTGTGCTAGTCTCTGTGGTGTGAGGTGGTATCTCATGGTTGTTTTGATCTGCATCTCTCTGATGATTAGTGATGTAGAGCACTTTTTCATGTGCCTTTTGGCCATTCGTATTTCTTCCTTGGTAAAGTTTCTGTTCACTTCTTTGCCCCATTTTTTGATGGGGTTGGATGTTTTCTTCTTGTAGAGCTCAACCAGTGCTTTATATAAGTGGTTTAAGTTTTGGATAGAAGTTTTAGAGAGAATGAGGATGGTTTGGGGAGTATTTTTTTTCTTCATTTTCTTTTAATTTTAATTTTTAAAAGCTCAAGTGCTCCCTCTTCTGTTGCTCTAGTGAAGAACAGTTTTCCTGATTTTACTGTAATTTTTTGTCAGACTTCTGATCTTCTTTCCTGCCTTACACCACTTGCCACCTGAGATTACATTTTGCAAGTTACTATTTTTTGGGTTATTTTTCATTTTGAGACTGCTATATTTGGAGTCTATTACTTTTTAAAGTGCCATTTTGACCCAGAGTACCACTTTGATCCAAAATTTGTCCCTGTGGATTTTCCAAATTTAATTTCAACCCCTTCCTTCATTATTGTGATGATAGAGGTCATGCATACTAGGTTATAGTGTTCACGCACTTTAGTTGTGGTAGTCTTTCACACTTTGGTTGCAAGCCAGGCCCTGTTGCCCACACTGATCCAGGTTTCAAACCAGCTCTCAGCTTGTTCCACTAAGGTTCAGATAATGAGGAGTAGCTATTTTATTTTACTTATTTTGTGGAGTAGCTATTTTATGTATCACTGTCATCCCATTGTTCGAGTTACTCGAGTGGGCACCAGTAACGTCTCTATTAAACTCAGCTCTGAGATTTCAGCAGCCTCACCTTATTTGTCTTTCCCAACGATTAGAGGCTCTTTCAGGATCCAGGTTCTTATTTTTTGTAAAAAAAAAATACAAACTGAAAATTCACAGCAAACCTTTCATCAGGTACAGAACATAAGGAATAGACTTGATGTAGACTTCCAGGAGTTCAGCCAAGGGGTGATAAATCAGTGGACAGGAATCAAGGACAAAGTTCAAAGGCAAAATCAAAACTGAGATAGAAATTTAGAGTAACCATCATATAAGTGACATTTAAAGCCACAAGACTGAGAAGATTGGAGAGAGAGTATAGGAGTTAAGGCTTTTGCCTCACATGTGGCTGAACTCACCTCTTCCATCCCTTATTTAATCCTTGGCATTGCTAATCTCCCAGAAGCACTGGGTATAGCCTCAATCCCTGCTTCCCCTCCAGTAAAAAAGAAAAGGCTGAGAAATTAAGGGAATATATACAGGAAAAGAGGTACAAAAAATTACCATTCCAACATTAATTTCCCTCCTCTTTCCATTATTATTTTTGCTTAGTGAAGAAAGGGTGTCAAACACATTTGATTTTGATGCTCGATCATTCTTATTTGTTTATTTTTTGTCTTTTGCTCACACCCAGAGATGATCTTGAGTTATTTCTGGCTCTGCACTCAGAAATTACTCCTGGTGATGCTCAAGGACCATATGGGATGCTAGGGATTGAATCTGGGTCGGCCATGTGGAAGGAAAATGCCCTACCACCTGTACTATCACTGTACTATTACCGGCCCCAGATGCTCACTCATTCTTTGTTGTGATTGGGGATCCCAAATGACACTGCCTCAAAAATCATAGGCATGTGGATGGTGCTAGAAATGGAATTTGTAGCCTCATGCTTTCAAGGCAAGTGTTCTACTTATGAGTTATCTCAGGACTTCATACTCCAATATTTTGAGTTCAGGAGGGTAAAGAGGAACTAGTAAAGGAGATATGAGTGGCCAGAAGGGTAGGAGGCAAACCAGGAAAATACAATACATTGGATGCCATATCAAAAAATTATTTTAAAAAAATGATTGGCACTTTCAAATATGTGATAGATCATGAAGAAGGAGAAGTGAACGTTCACCATTAGGTTCAACAATATTGAAATTGTTGGTAATTTTGCTAGTAGGGCAAAGTATGACAAAGTAGGGCAAAGATTTAAGAGAGGAGAAATATTGAAGACAAATGGGTTTACATAACTTTTAAAGATGAGCTTTGCTGTGAAGGGGGTGGGGTGGGCATTTGCTAGTAGAAGAAATAAATCTAAGAGACTTTGGTGGTGGGGATTGGACCACACCTAGTGGCGCTCAGGGCTTACTTCTGACTTTGTGGCTAGGGATCAAAACCAGCAGTGCTTAGAGTTGCAAGGCAGATATTTTTTTTTTAATTTTTTTTTTTGCTTTTTGGGTCACACCCAGCAATGCTCAGGGGTTACTCCTGGCTTTGCACTCAGGAATTACTCCTGGCGGTACTTGGGGGACCATATGGGATGCTGGGATTCGAACCCAAGTCGGCCGCGTGCAAGGCAAACGCCCTACCCGCTGTGCTATCACTCCAGCCCCATGCAAGGCAGATATTTTAACAACCCTGACTATCCCTCTTTCTTTTTTGGTGTGGGGTACACCTGATGGTGCTCAAGGATCACTCCTGACAGTGCTCAGAGGACCACGAATGGAACTGGGTCAACTACATGAAAGGCAAGAACCGTAATCTCTGCACTGTCAAGACTTTTCTTTGTCAAGTTGAGAAAATAACACTATGTTAGGAGGTGGGTGGAATTGATGGTTAGAGATGGAAGAATTACTAGAACAGTGTCCTTGAAAATGATGTCCTTGAAAAGTTCTAGAATACAAGTGGAGGGGTTGGTACTAAATGAGAGTCTGATAGTTCATCCACAGGTAACAAGAAAGAAACCAGAATATGTATACAAATGCAGATAGGGAATTGTGGTAGTAGTAGTAGTAGCTAGTAGTAGTAGTAGTAGTATGTGGAATTAAAATAATTTGTCTCTTCTCTTCTCAGTGAAGTAAGAAACTAGGCCATCAGCTGAGAAAGAGGATGAATGCCTCATAGATAGGAGACAGGAGAAAATGCAAGTTTTGCCCAGGAAAGTCAGAAGTTATGTATTAGGATGTCTGCCATGCAACATTATGGGGATATTTATGGTTAATAGTTACTTAAAGAGAGATAGCACAGCGGTTGGGCTTTTGCCTTTCATGCGGCTGACCCGAGTTCGATTCCTCCGCCCCTCTCGGAGAGCCCGGCAAGCTATGGAGAGTATTGCACCCGCACAGCAGAGCCTGGCAAACTACCCATGCATATTGGATATGACAAAAACAGTAACAATAAGTCTCTCAATGAGAGATGTTACTGGTGCTCGCTCAAACAAATCGATGAGCAACGAGATGACAGTGACAGTAACAGTTACTTAAAGACCAGTGCTGATTGTCTTTTTCTGAAACCATATTGAGCTGCCAGAGTACAGATATGGAATAAATGGAGAAAATTGGATTTAAGGTTGTAGTAAAATAAAATGTATCTTAATACATATTTTTTATTGTTTGGGACCATACCTGATAATATTTGGGGGCAGCTCTGGCTTTTGGGGTGTTTGGGGGGTTATTACAGATGATGCTTAGGGGACCATGCAGTGCTAGGAATCAGAACTCCAATCTCCAGGATGCAAAGCATATGCTTAGCCTGTTGAGCTAGGTCTCTCCCTCAAACAGACTGTTAGAGAAAAGAGGAGCTTAATTGTGATTAATATATACAAAGAACTGATTATAATGATCAAACATAACATTTATTTTATTAAAATAATTTTAGGCACCATAACTTACAATACTATTAATGATTGAGTTTCATGCACAACACACCAGCACCATGCCCCCATCCAGAGTGTCTGCTTTACTGCACCATTGTCCCAGTGTTCCCTCCCACCCTATCTCTCTCCTTTCCCTTCCTTGTGGTGAGCATTGTACTGAAGACCAGTTCTCAGATTTTGTTATACACCTTTGTTTCTTTATATCCAACACATGAGGTCATTTTGTATTTGTTTCTCTCCTCTGACTAGCTTTACTTAACATGATACTCTCCAGATCCAACCACTTGCAGTAAATTGCATAATTTCATCTCTTTTTTTCTAGCCAAGTGGTATTCCATTGTGTATATAGTATTATAATTTCCTTATCCAGTGGTTTATTCTGGGGCCCTTGGTTTTGTTTCAAAATTCTGACTACTGTAACTAGTGCTGCAACTAATATTGAAGTCCAGATGTCTTTTCTTTCTGTTTTTGGTTGGAGGGATCTCACTCAGCAGTATTCAGAGCTTACTCATGGCTCTGTGCTCAGGAATCACTCCTGATGGTGCTCAAGGGACCATATGTTGTGCCAGAGATTCACATAGGTCAGCCGTGTGTAGGCAAGCGCCCTGCCCACTGTACTATCACTCTGACACAGTGTTTGGAAACTTTTAGGAAGCCCACTTTCCAGCCCTTCTTCCTCTCCCTATGGTCAATGTATTGACCTCCCTAAAGTCAATGCAGGCAAAAAAATTAAAATAAATATAAATTCCAAACATCTTTTTGTTGTTGTTGTTGTTTTGTTTTGGGACTATACCCAGCAGAGCTCAGGGGTTACTCCTGGCTTTATGCTCAGGAATAGCAGGTATGCGGGACTATATGGGACACTGGGGATCAAACCCCGGCCAGCTGCATGTAAGGCAGATACCCTACTTGCTCTACTATCTCTTCAGTCCCCAAGTTCCAGTCTTTGATCAGTCTGTTTTGTTTTTATTTTGGGGGATGGTACACCCAGCAGTGCTTAGGGCTTCCTCCTGGCTCTGCACTTAGGGAACCATATGTGGTGCTGGGGTTTGAGTCACCCTCTTTTGGTGACTCAACCAGCTGCATCTTTTAAAAAATACTGTTTTTATTAAAAAAATTTTTATTACTACTTTTTATTGAATCACCATGAGATAGACCATTGCAAAGCTGTTCACAATTGGGTTTCAGTCATACAATATCCTAACACCTATCTCCCCACCAGTGTACATTCCCACCACCAGTGCCCCCCCATTTCTCTCCCACCATTACCCAACCTCCTTTCTCCCACCTGCCTCTATGGCAGGCACCTTTCTTCTCCTTTTGTGCATTATGGTTTGCAATACAGGTGCTAAGAAGTCATCGTGTTTTTCACGGTGTTCAATATTTTTATCAGGAAGGTACATCTGGAGTAGCTTTTTTTTAACTGGTTGGCAACTTTGGGGTGTGAACATGACTGCCAGGGTTTCCAGCAGTCAGAAAGGTGGGGGGAGGTAGTCCCTACAAAACCCAAGAAAGCCAGGAGATTTCAGTCACAAAATCTATATACCCAAATTTTCAGCAGATTAGCAGATTTATATCTTGGTGAGGGCTGTCCCAAGATAGTGGAGTCCAGCCAAGGGGCATGGCAGCAATTTTGGATTGTGGAAGCAAGTGGCTGCTGGGGCTTTGCTTGGGTGGGCACCGGGCCAACCCTTCCCCCACCACCTGCATCTACCCCCATCTGTTCAGCCTTGTATGAGTCCAAGATTAACTGTGGCTTCTGATCTCTTTTGAGATTTATGTACAGGTCTCTGGAGCAAGGCCAATAAATGAGCTTGTAAGGCTGAGCTGGAGGCGGTTTGTGGGCGTGGTTCCCATATACCTAACTTTTGGCAGTTTTAATTTCTTGGAAACCTTGGTCAGAGTCTGTCCAGAGGCAAAGCAGTGATTTTGGAGTGTCAGAAAGGCCAAGAGAACCATCAGGCTGCTGATGCCCTTGTTCCCTCTACCCCCATGTCCAGATTGACCAGCTGGTGGCGCTGCACCCTCTGGGCCCAGTGGCAGCAGCAGCTGCGGCCCAGCAGAACCAGGACTGAGGCCAGGGCTGCTGCTGTTCATAGCTCAGGCGCTCTGGGTGGGCCTTTAGCCACCATTCTGACAGAACCTGACCAGGGGGTACACACCCCCATCCTTGGTCTCCAGACAGTTGGTGCTCAGGGAAAATTTCCTCCATGATGTACTGCGGGTAGCACTGGTGGCATGGGCTGGTCCAGGAAAGAAATGGTGGCAGTGACACCCTACTGGTGGCGAGTTGCCTGAGCCGGTCTCCCATGGTGGGAGCCCGGTGCCCCCTCAACTCTGGGACCCATGCTCTGTGGTAGTGCCAAGTGGGACATGAAGAACCCTATTAATTCATGCTTCTGCCTCCATGGTGGCCAACTGCCCAGAGCTGTGGTAGCTCCGTCAGCTTTGAAACCTGTACGAGCGCTGTAGCCATCTTCATGAGTTCAATTCTGGCCAGTGCTCCACCCTGGGTGCCAGTTTGATTACACTTAAAGCCACTCTTTTTGAAAGAAAGTATATAAAGGGCACTTATAGTCATTCACGCAGAAATTTTATGATCCCATCAGCCCCATTGTTCAGAGCGCTGAGAGTTGCTGCCACTCTGCCAGCTCTTGTGCCTGATGCCACACCGCTGTCATCTTCTCTCTTCTTGCAAATGTCTTTTCTAAATAGTTTTTTGGCTCTTGGGATAGGTGCCAAGAAGTGGAATTTCTGGGTCATATAAAAGCTCACTTCCTCTCGGGCTGGGGCTGATACCGGCTCACGCTCCGCTGAGATTCGACCCCGGTGGCCATGCTTTTGCACGGCCGCTTTGCTGCTGAATGACCAAGATCCAGAGGCCAGCTACACTACTTCTGGTCCCAGCAAGTGCTTGCAACCATGTCTCTAGACTGTGAACTAAGCCTTTGCCCCACGCCGGCCGAGGAGGGGAAATATTCTTCTTCCTCGATTTTTCTTCCCTTTGTGGGAAGAAGCGGTGTGGCGTCCGCCATATTATGGGACTTTTAAGCAGGTATGAACTCGGTGGCGCGGGAAGGTGGGAAAAAAAAATGTGTTTTGAACTTGAAACAGCGGGACACTCGGGCAGTCCCGGGCCAGGGCTGATACCGGCTTGCACTCCGCCGAGATTCGACCCGGGTGGCCATGCTTTTGCACGGCCGCTTTGTTGCTGAACAACCAAGATCCAGAGGCCAGCTACACTACTTCTGGTCCCAGCAAGTGCTTGTAGCCATGTCTCTAGACTGAGAACTAATCCTCTACCCCAGGAAGGGAGATGATGCAATTTCCAACATAAATCTCCCTGGACTTAATTACTAAAATACAGAAATTCTAAACCACGCGGCTGCTACCGCAGCCACACGACTTCATATCTCTTCATTCTCATCAACGGAAAACTAATTATCAAATGCTTCCTTGTCAGTAGGGTCATATTTTTGGGAGGTAAACTCCAGCAACAATGGTGAGTTGTGTGTTGAAACTCCAACAACAATAGTGAGTTTTGTGTTGAAATATGGAATGCAATCAAGGTAAAGAGAAAATGAAGTGAAATTTATCAGTTATGCAGGTAGGGGTGGAGCGTGGGGGGGTTAGGGGGGTGGGGGTGGGAGGTATACTGGGTTTTTTTTGGTGGTGGAATATGGGCACTGGTGAAAGGACGGATGTTTGATCATTGTATGACTGAGACATAAGCCTGAGTACTTTGTAACTTTCCACATGGTGATTCAATAAAATAAATTTAAAAAAAAGCTCACTTCCTAGTTCTTTTGAGACATGCCTGTAGTTTTCCCAAAAGGGTTAACCAGTTGACATTCCTACCAGCAGTGAATGAGGCTCTCTTTTCTGCCATATTCCCACCAACATTTTTTATTCTTTGTTATGTGTGCCATTCTCACTGGTGTGAAACAATATCTTGTTAATTTTATTTACATTTCCCTGATGTGAAGTGATGCAGAGCATTATTTCATATACCTGTTGTCCACTTTATGTCTTTTTGGAGTAAATTTCTTTTCATCTTTTCCCCCATTTTTTTCCATGAGCTTTATTTTTCTTGTAAAGTTCTACCAGATCAAGCATGGGATTTATAATCCAGTACAAAGGAAGTAAAAAAAATAAGGGGGTGACGTTTATGATGAAAAATCTCAGCAAAATGGGCATCAAAGGAACTTTCCTTAATATAGTCAAAGCCATCTACCATAAGCCCACAGCAAGCATCATTCTCAATGGGGAGAAACTAAAAGCCTTCCCTCTAAGATTGGGCACAAGACAAGGTTGCTCACTTTCACCACTCCTATTCAATATAGTACTAGAAGTACTGGCCATAGCAGTTAGGCAAGAAAAAGATATCAAGGGCATACAAGATAGGAAAGGAAGAGGTCAAACTATCACTATTTGTAGATGATAGGATACTAAGAAAACCCTGAAGACTACAGAAAAGCTCTGAGAAACAATAGCTCTGTATAGTAAAGTGGCAGGCTACAAAATCAACACCCAAAAGCCCTTGGCTTTTATGTACAAATAATGAAAGAGAAGAAAGAGACATTAAAAAACAATCCCGTTCATAATAGTACCTCAGAAAATCAAGAAACTCAGAATCAGCTTAACTAAAGATGTGAAAGACCTATACAAGGAAAATTACAAAACACTACTTCAAGAAATAAAAAAGGGTACTAGGAAATGGAGACACATCCCCTGCTCATGGATAGGGAAGATTAACATTATCAAAATGGCAATACTTCCCAAAGCACTATACAGATTTAATGCAGTCCCTAAAGGATACCCATGACATTTTTTAAATAAATAGAAAACTCCAGAAACTCATATGGAACAATAAACTCCTACGAATAGCTAAAGCAATCCTTAGGGAAAAGAAGATGGGTGGCATCACCTTCCCCAACTTCAAACCGTACTACAAAGCAGTAGTCAATAAAACAGCACGGTATTGGGCTAGAAATAGACCCGCAGACCAATGGAACAGAGTTGAATATTCTGTCACACACTCTCAAATATATGACCACTTAATCTTTGACAAAGGAGCAAGAAATGTGAAGTGGAACAAGGAAAGCCTCTTTAACAAGTGGTGCTGGGAAAACTGGATAGCTACCAGAGTTCAAAAAAATGAACTCTGACCTCTGTCTAATGCCAAGCACAAAAGTCAGATAAAAGTGGATTAAAGACCTCAATATCAGACATGAATCCATAAGGCACATGGAGTAAAATATAGGTAGAACCCTCCACAATATTGAAGCTAAACGCATCTTTAAGGATGCGTTTAAGGATGAAACACCACTGACCAAGCAAGTAGAAACAAACAAACAAATAGTACTACAGCAAACTAAGTAAGAAGCTTCTGCACTTCAAAAGAAATAGTGACTAAAATACAGAGAGAGTCCACAGAATGGGAAAGAGTATTTACCCAATACCCATCTGATAAGGGATTAATATCCAGGATATATAAGACACTAGTAGAATTGTACAAGAAAAAAACCTCCAACCCCATCAGAAAATGAGGAGAAGAAATTAAGAGGCTTCCTTTAGAAAGAGATTCAAATGGCCAAAAGGCACATGAAAAAATGCTCCGCATAGCTAATCATCAGAGAGATACAAATCAAAACAATGATGTGATATCTCACACCACATAGACTAGCATACATTCAAAAGAACAAAAGCAACCAGTGCTGGCATGGATGTGGGGGAAAAGGAACGCTCTTTCACCATTGGTGGGAATGCCAAATGATCCAGCCTTTCTGGAAAACAATATAGACATTCCTTCAAAAACTAGAAATTGAGATGCCATATGACCCCACAATACCTCTTATGGGAATATATCCTGAGGGTGCAAAAAATCACAGTAGAAACGACATCTGTACCTATCTGTTCATTGTAGGACTGTTCACAATAGCCCAAATCTGGAAATAACCTGAGTGCCCAAGAACAGATGACTGGTTAAAGAAACTTTGGTACATCTACACAATGGAATACTATGCAGCTATTAGGAGAGATGAAGTCATGAAATTTGCTTATAAGTGGATAGACATGAAGAGTATCATGCTAAGTGAAATGAGTCAGAAAGAGAGGGATAGACAAGGAAGGACTGCACTCATTTGTGGAGTGTAAAATAACAAAACATGAGACTGATACTCAAGGACAGCAGACACAAGGGTCAGGAGGATTGCTCCATAGTTAGAAGCCTGCCTCATGTGGGGGGAGCTGGGGGGAGAGAAGGCACCTGGAATAGAGAAAGGATCACTAAGAAAATGATGGTTGGAGGGATTGGACCGGATGGGAGATGTGTGCTGAGAGTAAATAAAGGACCAAACATGATAACCTCTCAGCATCTGTATTGCAAGCCATAATGCCCAAAAGTAGAGAGAGAGTATGGGGGAAATTGTCTGCCATGAAGGCAGGGGAGAGTGGGAAAGGGGAAAGGGGAGGTATACTGGGGAGATTGGTATACTGGTGGAGGGGTGTGTGTTTGATCATTGTATGAATATAACTTAAACATGAAAGAAAGCTTGTAACTATCTCATGGTGATTCAACAAAATTTAAAAAATAATAAAAAGGATGTAAGTTTTTTAAAAATGAAGGGGTGAGAGTAAGATTGTGGTAGAATCAGTGAAGTAAAGGTTTTTGTGGAGATCAGATTTTGGAGGGTTGGTAGTAATCAAGGAAAATATACTATAAATAGGTGATAATTAAAACAGATTTTAGAAAGGTTGCAGGTTTGTTTTTCTTTTTAATCTCAAGGTCAAAGGAATGATTTATGGCTAGAAAATTAAATCACTAAAGAGAACATTAAGAGGCCAGGTGTTGGAAGGTTCTGGACAAATGCTGAAATTGCTGGAAATTGTGAGAAAAGTACTGGTTAGGGATAGAGCAACAGTGATCAAGGAGGAGGTAAATCACTACACTAGGAAGGATGATGGGAGGTAGGTAGTCTAATGATAGATTTATTTTAATTTTATTGGGAGGCCTCTTAAGGAATATTGAGGGGGCCTAGGACCAACTCAGTGATTCTTCACCAATTAGGCCAATGGTTCAATGCTAGAGCCCAAGGATGCTGTACTGCTCAGACCCTCTTGTACCAGGGAAGATCAGGAACCCTACTAGTGTTTAGGGGAGCTCAAGTTCTACATCTGGTGGTACTCAGAGGACCATGTAGTGCCAGTGATCAAACCAGGTTGAGATGCATATGGGGTATGTATCTCAACTGCTGTAGTATGTCTTCAATCTGATAGGAGACTTAAGTATTATTGAGAATAGGGAATGATGATCTGAAGATAGCAATGAGAAATGAGGAAGAACTCCATTTCTGGGCTAAGTGATAGGGGAATGTGGCAATTAAAATAGATTTGAGAGAATTGTAGATGAGACAGTACTATTAGGGAAGAGCCAGGGGCCAGTTATTGTAATGTTTGAGGGCTATATTGTTATTGTTTCTATATTAATAATCGTTAAATATTTTTACCTACTATCTCCCTTTGCCCCTAATATTTTTGTCCTTAAATTCTAATTTTGCCTGAGATTATATATCTGCTTGTCTTCTTGGAGCTCTTACTAGCTCTTTTCCAAACTGTTGGCTTGTTTTATTTTTGTTGGCTTTTGGGTCACACTTAGTGGTGCTCAGAGACTATTCCAGGCTCTGTGCTCAGGAGTGACCCTTAGTGGTTCTCTGGGGAACACAGGTGCTAGGGAATTGAACTGGGGTTTGCTATGTGCAAGGCAAGTATCATGCTTCTATTACTATTTCATCAGCTCTTATGATTTTGTTTTCTTTGTGGCGACAGGGGTTGAACTCAGAGTTTCATACCTACAAGGTACATACTACTACTGTCATATCCCTGGATTCTTAGTTTGATTTTTTAGGTTTTTGAGCTATACCTGGAAGTGCTTGGGAGTTACTACTTCCTTGGTGTTTGGGGGTCACTTCCAGTGGTTTTGGGGAACCATACAATTCTGGGGATCAAGCCCAGGTCTTCAGTATGTAAAGCATATGTTCTAGCACTTAGCTTTTTCTGGCCTTGGGGTGTTTTTTTGTCGCTTGTTGTTTCTGGCCTATTTTTATCTTTTAATTCAATAATTATATCTTTGGATGGGGTACGGTGCTGCCAGCAGTTCAACCTGTACCTCAAACTGTTTGTTCAGGGTCTTGACGAAGAAGTCTGACCATCTCATAGGTAAGTGGCCACATGTTCTTTTAATGTCCTGTGGAATCCAGTCAGTAACAGCTCTAGTCCAGTGGTCATCTTCAAATTGCATTATGTGTCTGACCCATTTGATTTTCAACGCCTTGGCAAATGAGACAGCGTCCCTGATTCTTGATCGTTGATGGAAGTTGGAACTCCTGATTCCTTCTCTCACTTGAGTGAAACATGATATTCCAGGCACAGCTCTTTTGATTCCTCTTTAGGAGACCCGAATAGAGTTCTTATCCTGTTTTTGTAGGGCTCAGGTCTCTGATGCATATGTTAGTGCAGGAAGAACGCTTCAGTCAAAAAGATGTGCCTGGAGCTGGAGTTTCTTCGTCCTCTTAACAACTTCTTTGACGCTCTTGAAGGCATTCCACGGCACTCTCTTCCTCCTGCACAGCTCAGGTGCCAGGTCGCTCGTCATGATGAGTTCTCAACCTAGGTACACATAACTGCTGCATTCGGAGATGTTCGTCCCGTTGAGGGCAAATGGAACATTAGGAACTAGTCTGTTTCTCATCAACATTGTCTTCATGAGATTCAGCTGCAGTCTGACCTTTCCACACTCACCGTTGAAGTCGGCCAGCATTTGTGCTGCTTGGCTGATACTTGGTGTCATTAGAATGATGTCATCAGAGAAGCAGAGGTAGTGTAGTTGCCGACCGTCTATCTTCACTCTCATTCCTTCCCATTTTGGTCATCGTATGACATTCTCGAGGATGGCACTGAAGAGTTTCGGTGAAATGGTATCACCCTGCTGAGCCCCTCTCTTTATGTCGATAATCACTTCCATGTAGAATGGTGAGAGCCTGGTGGTGAATCCGTAATACAGCTCACGGAGGAGCGAGATGTACTGAGTTTGAACGCCCTGTTTGGCTAGGGCTTCAATGGCCACTTCAGTCTCAACAGAATCAAAGGCCTTCTTTAAATTAGACAGAGCGGCAACTTGAACTCTCATGAAACCTCAATAAGCTTGGTCACTGTGTGGATATGGTCGACCCTGCTGAATCCTTTTCAGAACCTGGCTTGCTTGCGTGGTTGTCCTTCATCTAGTGTTCTGCCAATCCTATTCAGGATGACTCAAGTGAATAACTTGTAGATTACAGACAATGGGCAGATCAGGAGATAGTTGTTGATGTTGTGGATGTCCCCCTTCTTGTAAAACAGGACGGTCCTGCTGGTTTTCCACTGGGACGAAACCTTGCATTCAGACAGGTAGCATGTGAAGGGTTCTATAAAGAAGTTCTAAAAGAAGACCACACCTATACAAGGTCATTGTCAGTGATTTTAATGCCAAGATAGGACCTAGAAGGTCGCCCAAAGAGCTCCACATCAGGACCAATGGCCTAGAATGGAACGATCAGGGTGAGAGACTGTCTGAGTTCTTTATGTTGACCAAGACCATCCATGGTAACTTGAAGTTCCAGAAGGCCGAGTCTAAACGTTGGGCATGGGAGTCTCCTAGTGGACAGTTCTACAACAAAATTGACAACATCATATACAATTGATGGTTTTGCCTGACCAATGTCGCTGTGGTCCCAAAATTCCAAATGGGATCAGACCACCATCTCCTTCATGCAAAATTCTACTTGACAGAGCAGAGAGAAAGAGCTGCAAGGTTTAAGATGAGAACTCCCAGAACGACCACCAACTGGGACCTCTTTGGCACTATTGGGACAATATGGGAAGATGCTGTCATTGACAACATCAATGAGAAATACGATCGACTGGTTCAGCACCTTCATGATTGTGAAAGGAACGCTGAGAGAGAGAAAGCCACAAAAAGACGTTTGTCTTCGGAAACTCTCGAGCTCATTCACTGATGTGGTTTGGCGCGAGCCTCAGACAATCACAAGCTAACGTCCGAGCTCGAAGAGCTGTGCAGAGAAGTGATAAAGGAAGATCTCGGGCTGGAGCGATAGCACAGCGGGTAGGGGGTTTGCCTTGCATGCAGCTGACCCGGGTTTGATTCCCAGCATCCCATATGGTCCCCCGAGCACTGCCAGGAGTAATTCCTGAGTGCAAAGCCAGGAGTAACCCCTGAGCATTGCTGGGTATGGCCCAAAAGAGCAAAAAATAAAAATAAAATAAAAGGAAGACCTCAAAGAGAGAAGAGCAGCAGTGTTGGCTGATGTGGCAGAAGCTGTGAAAGTATTCTCAATACCCGCCTGTCTTTTGCCAGCTATAAGACCAAGATAACTGCCCTCCAATGTCCTGGTGGATCTATCACATCTTCCAGAAGGGCAATGGGGAATGTCATCCATGACTTCTACTAAGATCTCTTCGATAGACATGTCCACCTGCCCCACATACCAAATTCTGCAAGATGGATTTGTCGTTCCCAGTATTCTCCCTTCCAAAATCCGACACGCCATTTCGTCGGTAAAGAAGCATACAGCACCCGGTCCAGACAAGGTCAGACCCGAACACCTGAAGAATCTGACGCCAGTCCTCGTCAATACACTGGCTTGGTTCTTCACACGCTACCTGTCTGAATGCAAGGTTCAGTCGCAATTGTTATGAATAACCCACTAAAAATAATCAAAAAAAGTTTCTTTAGAGGAAAATGTCTGAGGATTGTTAGATTTCACCCTGGAGCCAGTAAGCCCTTGTATGAGATTACTAACATGTTAAAGGTTGATCCTTGTGTGCTAATATATATATATATATTATATACACACATACATACATATATATATTAATTTTTCCCCCGAGATTGGTTGCCTTCTACTTTACACCCCATCAAATGTGGTGTCTTGGATGAGGCTTGTCCAAGCCTATGGAGACCGGTGTGAGCATGGAGGCAATTGAGTTCTGGAAGTTTTTGGCTGCCAGGGTTCTGATGGGGTGGGTGAGGGATTCACTTGCCCCTCTCTGGGTTGCCCAGATCAGACAGCCTGGCGCAGGGTCCAGAGACATCTCTGCAGCACATTGCTCTTGTCTTACTCTCTCCTGAGAGATTTATTTGAGTCTCATTTTTCTTGTATTTGTTTTCCCTAATTTATGAAACTCATTAACATCTGTCTGTAGCTGCACCAGGATAGGACAAATAGTTTAGCACACATACTTTAACTTTTCATTGTTGTTTGGGTGAGATCACACCTATTGGTGCTCAGGAGGTACTCCATAGGCTTTGTGTTAAAAGGTTGCTTCTGGTGGTGCTCGGGGAATTATGTGGTGCTGGGGACTGAACCAGATCCAGTCACATGTGAAGCAAGCACACTAACCCCTACACTATCTCTTCAGCCTCAGCACACACATGAACCTCTGAATTTCATTGTTCTCCACTGTGTTAAATATGCAATATATATCCCAGATATAAATAGATAAGTATTAAGTTTATAATAATATGTATGATTACGTGTTTTTAGTTTGCAGTTTTTGGACCACACCTGGAGGTGCTCAGGGGCTACTACTTGCTTGGTGCCTAGGGGTTTCTCTCAGTGGTTTTCAGGGAACTGTGGGATGCTGAGGTTTGTACCCAGTCCTCCTACATGCAAAGAATGAGTTCCAAACCTTTAACTATTTCTCTGGCTCTATTATACTTAACTTTTGTTTTATGCTGGGGGGGTTCATCTTCTCTGCTCTGAAAGCATCTCTCTGCGACATTACCTCGTCCCCTGAAAACGTATGCCTGCGCCAAATTCATCTTCACTTATTTCTTGGTCAGGAGCTCCTCCGGCTGCAGAGCAGATAACTGTTGTGGTGCTGAAACAACCAGAGGCACTTAATAGATGAGAGCCTCAGCAGCTTGGCTACCTCATGTACCCTGAACACTTTGCTTATTCTAAGCCTATTCATAGCTTTCAAACAAGCACCATTTCCTGAGACATCAACATAGCAGCCAAATTCACTGGGGCTGGGGCTGCCACAGTAGGCTTGGCTGGATCTGTGGCTGGGTTAAGGACTGTTTGAAGAGCCGCTGCCGGTCTTCTCTACAGGTGCGTCCAACCTTGCGCTTCTGCCCTGCATGGCCCCAACACTGGCTACCCGGACAGAGCCCTGTGAACTCCTGCCCCAGTTCTGCCCTGAGCGCCCGCCCACCTAGCCGATGCCAGTCTTCTCTGCAGGTCCGTGGGCCCAGGGACTAGCATCTGGACCAGCTAGGGGTGTGGCCTCCACTGTAGGGGGCGTGGCTTCCACAGAAGTTGGCGTGGTCTCATTTCTATTCCCTCTTCCCAGCACTCTAGACTCACATCCCAATCTTCATCACCTAATTCTGTGGAAAACATCCTGGCTGCCTCAAACACAATACGACAATACGACAGTAGTCTACTGACCTACTCCAATTTCACCAAAAGACCAGTGTACACAAGAAGCTGTCTAAGCCCAATATAAAAGAATACATCCTCCGAAGCTTCACTAGATGCCTATCATAAGTCACAGAAAAGTATCTGAGAGGAAGGTCCTATTCTAGAAGAGGAGAAAGGTGACCATCATCGACCAAGCTCATCCAGAATCCTTTCCTGCAATAAGGGGGAACAGTGCTAGTGAACTGGAAGGTTTTACCTCTATACAACCACAACCATATGAAGAAACAGCACAAATCTCCACTATGAGGAGAGGACAAAGAAAAGAGTCTAAAATCCTCAACAGGGGTTACCCACAAATACGATCTCTCTGATAAAGAATTCCGAGATGAAATGCTGAGGATGTTCAAGGAACTGAAAGAAACAATGGAGCAGACATCCAGAAATTAAAGAAGAAAATGAAAGAAACAGTCGAACAGCCAGCCAACAAAATACAAGAAGAAATGAGAGCAGAAATAAAAAGGCTACGATGAGAAGTGTCACTAATAAAAGTTTTGGTAGATGAAATAAAAAAAATCTCAGTGGGTGCCTTCAACAGTAGAATGGCTACAGCCGAAGACAGAATCAGTGAGCTTGAAGATGAGCTGCAGAAATCATACAGGCAACAACAAACAATGGGGAAATACTTCAAAATAGCTCTAAGGCGAATCAGAGATCTAGGGGATGATTCCAAGAGGAACAACATTAGAATCAACAGAGTACCAGAAGGACAGGGAAGCAACCTCAATGAAAAAAAACACAATTAAAGAAATCATTGCTGAAAAGTTCCCAGAGTTAGAGAATGCAGACATCCAGATCCAAGGAGTCAGAGGGTGCAAGCTAAAAGAGACCCTATCAGAGGAAACCCTCCAAGCCCAAAGACAATCGTGGGATATAGTGAAAAAATTCGATGAAATGAATGCCTCACCAAGAATACTTTATCCGGCTAAACTCTCACTCAAACTCGAAGGAACAATACACCATTTTATAGATAAATAACAGCTCAGGAACTTCATAGACTCAAAACCAAACCTAAAAGAAGGACTAAAGGGGCTCCTGTAAGACAAGAAAAAACACCTACAAACACAAAAAACACCTACAGAAAGATGTCACAAGACCCCATGACAATAATCTCTCTCAATGTCAATGGTCTAAATGCACCAATTAAGGGACACAGAATGGCAAAATGGATTCATAAACTGAAACAAAACATTCTGCTGCCTACAAGAAACACATCTGAACAGTCAGAGCAAAAACAGACTCAAAGTCAAAGAATGGAAAACAATCCTGCAAGCAAACAACTCCCTCAAAAAAAAAAAAAGCGGGGGTGGCCATACTATATCTGACAACATAGATTTCAGGTTGAAAAGATTAGAAGGGACTGCGAAGACCATTTTCTAATTATCAAGGGATACATACAACAGAAAGAAACCACACTCCTAAATGTATTTGACCTAATGAGGGACCAGATAAATACTTAAAACAACTGCTAACAGATTTTAAAGAGGACATTGCTAGCAACACGATAGTAGTCGGAGACTTCAACACCACCTTATCACCTCTAGATAGATCAATAAGAATAAAACTTGGCAAGGAAACACTGGCTTTGAAGGAAGAAATAGAAAAGAGGAGGTTAATAGATCTATACAGGGCTTTATACCCCCAAAAGAAAGAATACATATTCTTTTCCAGTGCACACGGAACATTTTCCAAAATAGACCATGTGCTGGTTATAAAACATACCTCAGTAGAATCGGGAAGATAGAAATTGTGTCAACTATCTTTTCAAACCACAATGTGCTGAAGATAGAAGTTAATCACACACAGACGCGGAAAACCAAATCAAACACCTGGAAATTAAACAACTCAATGTTGAACAATGAGTGGATCAGAAAGGAAATCAAGGAAGAAATCAAAAGATACCTGGAAACAAATGAGAATAAAGACATGAGCTACCAGAACCTATGGGACGCAGCTGAAACTGTGTTAAGGGTTTTTTATAGCTCTGCAAGCAATCCTCAGGAAGGAAGAAAGGGCCTACATAGATAACTTGACTTCACAGCTCAAGTTCTTAGAAGAGGACCAACAAAAGGAATCCAAACCTGGCTGAAGGAAAGAAATAATAAAACTTAGAGCAGAAATTAACGACATAGAAACCCAAAAAACAAATCGAAAGGTCAATGAAACAAAGAGCTGGTTCTTTGAGAAAATAAACAAAATTGATAAACCACTAGCAAGACTCACAAAGAAAGAGAGAGAGAGAACCCCAATAAACCGAATCAAAAATGAAAAGGGTACATCGCAACAGAAACCAATGAAATTCAAAAGATCATAAGATACTACTTTGAAAGTCTGTATGGAACAAATGGATAAATTCCTGAATTCCTATAATCTCCCAATATTGAATCAAGAAGACTTGGAATACCTGAATAGACCCATTAATATCAAGGGAATCGAAACTGTAATCAAAGGTCTTCCCCAAAACAAAAGCCCAGGTCCAGATGGATTCACTAGCAAATTCTTCCAAACATTTAAAGAGGACCTGTTGCCAGTTCTTCTCAAGATTTTCCAGGAAATTGAAGAAACAGGAATGCTCCCAAGCAGTTTCTATGAGGCACATATCTCCCTAATACCAAAAGCAAACAAAGACACCACTAACAAAGAAAACTATAGGCCAATATCCCTGATGAACACGGATGTGAAGATCCTCAACAAAGTATTAGCAAATAGAATCCAACAATTCATCAAAAATATCATACACCAAGACCAAGTGGGATTCATCCTGGGGATTCAAGAATGGTTTAACATTTGGAAATCAATCAACATAATCCATAATATCAACAAAAGTAACGATAAAACCATATGATCATATCAATAGATGCAGAGAATGCATATGACAAGATCCAGCACCCGTTTATATTGAAAACTCTCACTAAAATGGGTTTTGAAGGAACCTTCCTCAAGATAGTCAAAGCTATCTACCACAGACCTATGCAAGCATTATCCTCATTGGGGAAAAACTAAGGGCCTTTCCTCTAAAATCAGGGACAAGACAAGAATGCCCACTCTCACCACTTCTATTTAATACAGTACTAGAAGTACTTGAAATAATGGTTAGGCAAGAAAAAGATATTAAAGGCATCCAGATAGGAAAGGAAGAAATTAAGGTCTCACTACTCGCAGATGATATAATACTATATCTAGAGAATCCTAAAGCCTCTACCAAGAAACTCCTAGACGTGTAGACTAGGAGTCTACAAAACAAATAGACTTGTACAGTAAAGTTGCAGGCTATAAAAATCAATACCCAAAAGTCCATGGCCTTCTATACGCAAATCATGAGACAGAGGAAAGCAACATGAAAAAAGCAATCCTGTTCACAATTGTGCCCCAGAAAATCAAGTACCTTAGAGCCAGCTTAACTAAGGAGGTAAAGGAATTCTACAAAGAAAATGACAAAACACTACTCCATGAAATAAAAGAGGACATGAGGAAATGGAACATATCCCCTCCTCATGGATAGGGAGAATTAACATTGTTAAAATGACAATACTCCCCAAAGCATTATACAGATTCAATGCAATCCCTATAAGTATACCATTGACATTCTTCAAAGAAATGGATTAAATACTCCTGAAATTCATATGGAACAACAAACCCCCACGAATAGCCAAAGCAATTCTTTGGAAAAAGAAGATGGGAGGTCTCACCCTCCCCAACCTCAAACTCTACTACAAAGTGGTAACAATTAAAACAGCATGGTACTGGAACAAAGGCAGAGCCACAGACCCATGGAACAGGGTGGAATATCCTTACACACAACCCCAAATATATGAACATTTAATCTTTGATAAGGGAGCAAGAAGTGTGAAGTTGCGCAAGGAAAGCCTCTTTAACAAATGGTGCTGGCATAACTGGACAACCACATGCAAAAAAATAGGTTTAGACCTCACCATGCACAAAAGTCAGATGAAAGTGGATTAAAGACCTCAACATCAGACCAGGATCCATAAAGTACCCTCCACGATATTGAATCTAAAGGTATCTTCAAGGAGGACATGCCATTGGCCAAACAAGTGGAAACAGAGATAAACAAATGGGACTATGTTAAACTAAGAAGCTTCTGCACCCCAAGAGATACAGTGACCAAAATACAAAGGCAACCTACCGAATGGGAAAAAATATTCACCCAATACCCATCTGATAAGGGGTTGATATCAAGGACATATAAGGCACTGGCTGAACTCTACAAGAAGAAAACATCCAACCCCATCAGAAAATGGGGCGATGAAATGAACAGAAACTTTCTCAAGGAAGAAATACGAATGGCCAAATGGCACATGAAAAAATGCTCTTCCAGCTGGAGCGATAGCACAGTGGGTAGGGCATTTGCCTTACACTTGGCCCACCGGGTTCAATTCCCAGCATCCCATATGGTTCCCCAGCACCACCAGGAGTAATTCCTGAGTGCAGAGCCAGGAGTAACCCCTGAGCATCGCCAGGAGTGACCCAAAAAGAAAAAAAATGCTCTTCATCACTAATCATCAGGGAGATGAAGATCAAAAAAACTATGAGATACCACCTCACACCACAGAGAGTGGCACACATCCAAAAGAACAAAAGCAACCAATGTTGGTGTGGATGTGGGGAGAAAGGGACCCTCCTTCACTGCTGGTGGGAATGCTCACTGGTTCAGCCCTTTTGGAAAACTCTATGGACGATACTCAAAAAATTAGAAATTGAGCTCCCATTTGACCCAGCAATACCACTTCTGGGCATATATCCCAGAGAGGCAAAAAAGTATAGTCGAAATGACATCTGCACTCGTATGTTCATTGTAGCACTGTTTACAATAGCCAGAACCTGGAAAAAACCCAAATGCCCGAGAACAAGATGACTGGTTAAAGAAACTTTGGTACATCTACACAATGGAATATTATAAAGCTGTTATAAAAGATGAAGTCATGAACTTTGCATATAAGTGGATCAACATGGAAAGTATAGTATCATGCTAAATGAAATGAGTCAGAAAGAGAGAGACAGACATAGAAAGATTGCACTCATCTGTGGAATAGAAAGTAACAGAATGGGAGACTAACACCCAGGAATAGTGGAGATAAGTACCAGGAGGTTTGTCCATGGCTTGAAAGCTGACCTCACATACTGGGGGAAAAGGCAGCTCAGATAGAGAAGGGAACACCAAGTAAAGGGTGTTTGGAAGACCTGCTTAGGATGGAAGATGTGTGCTGAAAGTAGACTACAGATAGAACACGATGGCCACTCTGCACCTCTACTGCAAACAACAACACCCGAAAGGAGAGAGAGAACAAAGGGGAATGCCCTGCCACAGAGGTGGGGTGGGGGGAGTAGGGGGGATGGGAGGGATACTGGGATCATTGATGGTGAAGAATGGGCACTGATGGAGGGATGGGTACTCAAGAATTGTATGACTGAAACACACACACCAAAGTTTGTAAGTCTGTAACTGTACCTCACAGTGATTCACTAATAAAAAAAGAAAAGAAAAGGACTGTTTGGAAATCTATTCATCAGTTATGCTAGAAACCCTTCTCTGAAGCAACAGCTCTTCTACAGCATTTTGGACTTCACCCTCTGGGAGGCACGATGCTCTTTTGCTTGATGCTAGTCTTTCTCATTCTCTTTGAAATATGTGGGAGTAGTCTTCACCTCTCGAAGCTATTATTTCTTTGTATTATCTGCTCTGAACTGGGTTCAGCTGACTCAGGGTTTGACAGAGAAGAGACAAATAAGTACTGTTTTAATAATAATAACTCAGGGACCATCCCCAGTGATACTTGAGGGTTACTCCTTTTGCTTGGAGTACTCCTTATGCTTGGGAGACCATATAGTGCAGGGGAATGAACCCATGGCTCCTACATGTACATGAAAATGTAGGTGCTCAGGGAGTTAAATTGTGCTTCTGGTCTATTATTCATTAACAACTTAAAGAAATTATTTATTTTAGTTCTTGGGTCACACTTGGTGGTGCGCAGTGCCTGTTTCTGGCTAAGGAGTGACCCCTGGGGTGCTTAGGAAACTATATGTAGTGTTAAGGGATAGAACCACAGTCACCGTAAGCAAGGAAAGCACCTTACTTTCTGTACTGTCCACCTTACCACCACCACATCATTGGACATTTTTAAGTGGAAAGCTTCTATTTTTCTTTACGTTTCTCTACTTTCACTCTTAGGGTCATACCTAGCTGTGCTCAGAGTTTACTCCTGGCTCTATGCTCAGGGATCACTCTTGGAGGTGCTTGTGTGGTATAGGGAATTGAACTGGGTTCAGTTGTGTACAAGGCCCAGAAACCAAAATAAGTAAATTTTAAAAGTTGTTAATAGGCCAGGATCAAGGGGCCATATGGGGTGCTGGGGATCAAACCGAGGTTGGCCATATACAAGGCAAGTACAATACCTACTTACTATTTCTCCATCTCCCATCTTTGGAGACATTTATTTATCTTGTTCTCTAGAATATGCTATTTTGTTTCTTTCCCTTCTAGTTTTCTTGTTATTTTCCCCTTTGAGGTCACTTCTTTTTATAGGTATCAGTTATCTTGGTGAGTGAGGTGTTTGCCTTGCAAAAGGCTGACCCAGGTTTGATTTTCAGCACTGTCCTGAGCAATACCCTAAATACCACCAGAACTGACTTCTGGGCACTGAGTGATAGATAAGTCCTGATGTGGTACAAAATACAAATACATAGGCAACAGTGATTACATAAAAAATAGTGGGTAAAGATGAATGGGTGAAAAATAAAATAAAAACTCATAAGTTTGTGCCACTTCTCATGAATTAGGGGTCCAGCTTTGAATATTGTCATATACATCTTTCTTATTAGATATCTTTGGCTTTTTATTGAACATCTCTGTATCTTAACTCTAAACTTCCTTCATTTCTTTCCTTTTTTTCTGGGGGGGGAGTCGGATGGGGAGTACACTGGGAAATGCTCAGGGATCACTGGCTGCTTAGGGATAACTCCTGGCAAGGCTTGGGGAACCATATGGTGTGCCAGGGATTGAACCCACATGCAAGGCAAATGCCCTACCTGCCGTACTATTGCCCCAGCCCAAAGCTTTTTTCATTTCTAAATCTGTAGTTTTTTAATCTTTGGCTTAAAAAAAAGCAGACTTGGAAAGTCGGGCCCGTGCTCGGCTCCGGCCGGCCGGGTTTTCGGCCCGGGCGCCCATGCCCCTGCAGAGCCGGTGGATGTGGAACAAGCGGGAACCAGAGACAGCTTTAGGAATTGGGGTTCCAGCAAGTGCCTGCACCCATGTATGGAGACTGTGAATTAAGCCTTTGCCCCACGCCGGCTAACGGAGGAAAGAACCTTCCTTCTTGGTCTCTCTCCCCTCCGGGAGAAGGCGTGGTGTCCGACATTTTGTGGGTCCGTTGAGAAGGTACGAACTTGGTGGCGCGGAAAAAAAAAAAAAAATGTGTGCTTTGAACTTGAAACAGCCGCAGGATACAGAGCCAGCCCTAGTCGGCCCGTGCTCGGCTCCGGCCGGCCGGGTTTTCGGCCCGGGCGCCCATGCCCCTGCAGAGCCGGTGGATGGGGAACAAGCGGGAACCAGAGACAGCTTTAGGAATTGGGGTTCCAGCAAGTGCCTGCACCCATGTATGGAGACTGTGAATTAAGCCTTTGCCCCACGCCGGCTAACGGAGGAAAGAACCTTCCTTCTTGGTCTCTCTCCCCTCCGGGAGAAGGCGTGGTGTCCGACATTTTGTGGGTCCGTTGAGAAGGTACGAACTTGGTGGCGCGGAAAAAAAAAAAAAAATGTGTGCTTTGAACTTGAAACAGCCGCAGGATACAGAGCCAGCCCTAGTCGGCCCGTGCTCGGCTCCGGCCGGCCGGGTTTTCGGCCCGGGCGCCCATGCCCCTGCAGAGCCGGTGGATGGGGAACAAGCGGGAACCAGAGACAGCTTTAGGAATTGGGGTTCCAGCAAGTGCCTGCACCCATGTATGGAGACTGTGAATTAAGCCTTTGCCCCACGCCGGCTAACGGAGGAAAGAACCTTCCTTCTTGGTCTCTCTCCCCTCCGGGAGAAGGCGTGGTGTCCGACATTTTGTGGGTCCGTTGAGAAGGTACGAACTTGGTGGCGCGGAAAAAAAAAAAAAAATGTGTGCTTTGAACTTGAAACAGCCGCAGGATACAGAGCCAGCCCTAGTCGGCCCGTGCTCGGCTCCGGCCGGCCGGGTTTTCGGCCCGGGCGCCCATGCCCCTGCAGAGCCGGTGGATGGGGAACAAGCGGGAACCAGAGACAGCTTTAGGAATTGGGGTTCCAGCAAGTGCCTGCACCCATGTATGGAGACTGTGAATTAAGCCTTTGCCCCACGCCGGCTAACGGAGGAAATATGTAATTTCTGGCAGAATTTTCCCAGGACTTTATACAGAAATCCAAAACCGCGCGGACGCTGCCGCGTCCGCGCAACTTAACATTTATAATTGTCATCAATGTGAAAGGGTTCCATTTGAACAGGTCAGACTTGGGGGGGAAACTCCAAATAATAACAGTAAGTTTTTGTTGAAATATTGAAGGTTCTTAATGTAACAGCCACCTCTGGACTATGAGCTAAGCAAAAGCCCCACGCTGGCCAACGTGGCGTGGAGTACACCATACTATGAGGCGCAGAAAGGGGGATGAGGGGGAAAAATTTAAAAAAAAAATAAATGGAAAAGGAAAAAGAGAAAAAAAAGAGAGAGAGAGTTATGTCAACTATAGTGAGTTTTGTGTTGAATTATGGAATGTAATCAAGGTAAAGAAAAAATGAAGTGAAATTCATTAGTTATACAGTAGGGGGTAGGGGGTGGGGGCGGGGGGTAAACTGGGGTTTCTGGTGGTGGAATTTGGGCACTGGTGAAGGGATGGGTGTTTGAATATTGTATAACTGACATATAAACCTGAGAACTTTGTAACTTTCCACATGGTGATTTAATAAAAATTAAAAAAAAAAAAAGCAGACTTGTAGGAGAGGAGATAAGGGTGAGAGACATAGGAGCAAATTTAGGTCTTTGTTCTACTTAGGTTTTTGTTGATTGAATCAGCATTTTCCATACTACATTTTCCTTCCTAAACCCTATATCCACTAATGTTTCCCTGTGTTCCTACTTTTCAGTATTGTAGTAGGACTGATAGAAAAGGCAGTAATCTACTCCGGACAGTGTGGTAGATAGAAAAGACCTCAAGTCAAACTTTGGGTTAGCCCAAACCTAACCCTGTGTTCAGTGCCAGATCCTCTCCTCTTCTGATCAGTGTTTCTACTTGCCATCTTTACTGCATCGTAATCACCTCTGATCCACCAGGGACTTACTGTTTTATTGGGGTATTTTTTTAAACTTTTTTTTTTTTATACCACATCATTCCCCCACCCCTGTTTTTTTTTTTGTTTGTTTTGTTTTTGTTTTTGTTTTTTGTGTGGAAGAATTTCCAAGTGGTACTCAGGGAGCCCTGGGTACTTGCAGAACTTGATCAGCAGTTAAGTGCTAAAGTTCGAGGATGGGATGCTTCTCAAGCTCTGCTGTGCTGGGTGACCACCAGAATCACCGATTATGCTCAGGCCATGTGGTGTGAGGTATAAAATCTAGGTTGGGTACATTTTTGCTTTCTAATATCTTTTCTATCTCTTGACCTGATGACTTCCCTTTTATGAGACCTTACCCCAAGATTTGGTGAAGCATTCTCTTTCTAGTAATTCACTTTATCATTGTCATCCCATTGTTCATTGATTTGCTTGAGCGGGCAAATAACGTCTCCATTCATCCAGTAATGTCTTCATTCATTCTTGTCACATGCTAGTGTAGCCCAATGGCGTCTGCTCACTCCAGGAACACAAAGAGCCTGAGATTTTAGCAGCCTCTCCTTACTGGTCCTTCCCAACACTGACGCATTGGGGGCTTTTTCAGGGTCAGGGGATTGAGGCCTGTTATTGTTACTGTTCTTGGCATATTGAATACGTCACCGGTAGCTTGCCAGGCCCTGCTGTGCAAGAGCTTACCCCAAGATTTGGTGAAGCATTGTTTCTAGTAATTAGAGCAAGATTAATCTTTTCTTGATTGATTATGGTAGTAGACTGGAAATGAATATATTCAACTACAGAAAGAGTAAAAAATCAAAGAATAGACAAAGTAATATATATATGTGAAAGATAAATAGGCATTCCTGTGGAATTTATTTTTAACCTGCTCGTGTTTTACAGTCAGTTGGGTATCTTCTTAAATCTGAAAATAAGACAAGAAAATTCATCTTATTACAATTTGTTCTTAAACACATTGTACAAATATAAATGGTTTGTATTTATATAGGGAAAATAAGAGTTCCTTCAGAATTTATCAGATTAGACTAAAAAATAAAATTGGTATATGATTTATATTTATAAGATTACTTTAAGAAGATATAATGTCTCTTGGGATCAAAACCAGAAAGAGCAGAGCTTATCTACAAGCTTATTACTTATTAAATAGCATTCTTTTTTGGAAGGCATGCCTAACAGTGCTCAGTAGCTACTCTGTGCTGGGGGCATTGCTCAGAAGGGATCTTGACTATATGTGATGTAAGTGTTCAAGGAC
Organism: Sorex araneus; assembly: GCF_027595985.1. NCBI lineage: Eukaryota > Metazoa > Chordata > Mammalia > Eulipotyphla > Soricidae > Sorex > Sorex araneus. The sequence goes on along the minus strand of NC_073303.1, from coordinate 227,328,102 downwards.
TATATGTGATACCAGGGATTTGAATGAGGGTCACAAAAGAATCAAAAGAAGAAATAAAATAGTCATTGATACAAATGAGAATAAAGGCACAAGCTACTAGAACTTATGAGACATAGCAAAAGCTATAGTAAGGATAAGTTCATAGCACTACAGGCATTCATCAAGAAACAAAACAAGTACAAATAAACTGCCTAACCTCATTCCTGAAGAAACGAAAATGAATAACAAAGGAAGCATAAGTAAGTAGGAAGAAAATAATAAAATCCAAGCAGAATCAGTGATATAGATGCTGGAGCCATAGTACAGCAGGTAGAGTGCTTGCCTTTTACATGGCATACCCAGATTTGATTCCCTAGCACCCATATGATCCCCTAAGCCCTGCCAGCAGTAACCCTTGAGCACTGAGCCAGGAGTCAGCCCTGAGTATCGCTGGGTGTGGCCCCAAACCAAAACAAAACAAAAACAAAGAAATCAATGATACTGCCCACTCCAAATGAACCCCTGGTGGCCACAAACTTTTAGAAGAAAAACCCAGATACACAGGACCAGGGACTGAAGACTCTAGGCCACCTGGTGGCAGTGGGGCCTGGGCTGGGCCATCTCTTCTCTTTTCATCTCCCCGATCCTTCAGCGTCCTGGCTGTCACACCCACGAACTGCCTCTGGGCAGTTTTGATGCATTTAAGTGCATCAATAGCCTTGATCCAGAGATTCATAAATTAATCTCAAAATGGATTAGCTCCCTACAGAGATGTCTCCAGACCCCAATCATTTACAGTTTTAGAATTCCAGGAGCACGCAGCCATTTTTGCAGCCATGCAACCTTTCATGATATTCATAATAAGCAATAGAAAATAAATTATCTATCATCTGTCTGCGGCAGGCAGGCTTGGATGGTGGTGGGAAAATTTGAAATAATAGTGGTGGGAAGGACCCTCTGCGCCTAAAGACTTTGATTCCAGAGACCTAACACATCCGGGCATCCAGCGCAGCTTCTAATAGCAATGCACTGGGACTGCGAACTGGGCTACAACTCCGTGCTGCCCGGGGGTGGATCTTCCCTCCCCATCCTGTCTTCCTGCACGGAAAATGGTGGCGGCAGCAGCATCCACATGGCAGGAGCCATCTTTTAAGACTCCTAACCCAGAGGTAGATGATTTTTACACTTGGGGCTCCTAGGGAATCATGGGAAGTGGGTGTAACCGGCACGCCCTCGGCCCAGATAAATTCAGAGCTGCTGAGAGAGTGAAACGGACCCTCTGCGCCTGAAGACTTTGATTGCAGAGACTTCTTATAGCAATGCACTGGGACTGGAGCTGGGCTATGCAATTTCTGGCAGAATTTTCCCTGGACTTTATACAGAAATCCAAAACTGCGCGGACGTGGGAGCTTAACATCTGTAATTGTCAGCAATGTGAAATGGTTCCTTTTTAACAGGTCTGACTTGGGGGGGGAAATCTCCAAATAATAACAGTGAGTTATGGTTGAAATATTGAAGGTTATTAAAGTAACAGCCACTTCGCTGGACTGTGAACTAAGCAACAGCCCCACGTCGGCTGAGAAGAGGAAATATCCCTCTTTCCCGGTTGTTTCCCATTTTCAGGGAGAAACGTGGCGTGGCGTCCACTATACTATGAGGAAGGGGGATGAGGGGGGAAAAAAAAAGGAAAAGGAAAAACGAAAAAAAAGAGTTATGTACTTGGATCAGTGGGGCTACATATCTCTTTATTCTCAGCAATGGAAAACTAATTATCAAATGTTTCCTTGGTAGTAGGGCTGTCTTTCTTGGGGGGAAACTCCAACAACAATAGTGAGTTTTGTGTTGAAATATGGAACGTAATCAAGGTAAAGAGAAAATGAAGTGAAATTCATCAGTTATACAGTTGGGGTTGGGGGGGCGGGGGCAGGGGGTATACTGGGGTTTTTGGTGGTGGAATATGGGCACTGGTGAAGGGATGGGTGTTTGAATATTGTATAACTGAGATATAAACCTGAGAACTTTGTAACTTTCCACATGGTGATTCAATAAAAATTAAAAATAAATAAATAAATAAATAAAATAATAATGTTGGTGGGAAGATGTAATAGTGGTGGGATGGGTGTTGAAATATTGAATGTAATCAATTAATGTGAACAACCTTATGAAAATAAAATTTAAAAATTAAAAAAGAAAAGGAATCAATGATACATAAATAAAAAACACAGTAGAAAAGATCATGAGGCCAAGAGTTGGGTTTTTTGGAAAGAATTAAAATAGACAAATTCTGGGTTGAGTTGCTAACAAAAAGAGAGAAATAACTAATAAATCAGACTAGAAATGAAAGGGGAAGAAATTAGAACAGATACCTGAAAAACACAAAAGATCATATGAGATTACTGTGAATAATTTTTTTCCAATAATCTGGAGAATTTAGAAGAAATGGATTGATTCCTAGAGGTTTACTACTTTAACTTGAATAGATCTATTGCTATCAAGGAAATCAAGACAATTGTCAAAAGTTTCCCAAGAACAAAAGCCCATGACCAGATGGTGAGTTATTCCAAATCTTAAAAGAGGGCTTACTACTTATCCTTCTCAAGTTATTCAAGGAGGTAGAAGAAACAGGCATCCTCCAAAACAATTTCTATGAAACCAGAATTACCTTGATACCAAAAATCAACAAATTATATCAACAGATATAAAAAATCAACAAAAATCAACAGTGAAAATATCTTTGTGAATATGGATGCAAAGATACTCTTTCAATTCCTAAGAAATTGAATACAACAGTACATTAAATATATCATACACCAGGATCAAGTGGGATTCATCCCAGGGATGCAAGGATGGTTCAGTATAAGCAAATCAATTATGTGTTTTACCACATTAATAAAAGGAAGGATAAAAACCATATGTGATCATCTTTATAGAAAGAAACAAGATTCATCATCCATTCATGATGAAAACTCATAACAAAATTAGAATTGAAAGAATGTGATAGTGTAAAATCTATAAGCAGTAAGCCCAGAGCTAATGTTCTTCTTAGTTGTGAAAAACAAAGCTTTAGTTGTGAAGAGCTGAAAGCTAGAAATGAAAGTCAATTCAAAATACAACCTGTTTGCAATGTGAATTAAAACATCAGGTTTCAATATCAAGCCTGCTTCTATAAAATATATTGATAAAAACATAGCCAAGAGTCTCCAAGATTTTTATTTTATTTTATTTTATTGGCCACACTGGTGGTTCTCAAAACTTACTTCTGGGGGGTATCGTGCTGCCAGCAGGTCAACCTATACCTGTGGGACAACTACATCAGCAAAATAATGGTGTCTTCAGGCTTCCTGATACCCCAAAACTGCTGCTGTGCTTTTGGCTGAACTCCAACAACTTGGGATCAAGCTTACCAAGAAATTAAATGACCAAAAGTTAGGTATGTGGGAGCCATGCCCCCAAACCACCTCTGACTCAACTATACACGCTCATTTATCGGCCATAAATAAATCTTGAAAGAAGTTAAAGCTGCAGTTAATCTCGGACCCGTGCATAGATGAATAGACCAGGGTACCCCGAGCCTGCCAGGAGTAATTTCTCAGTGCAGAGCCAGAACCAACCCTTGAGTACTTCCAGGTGTCCCCCCCCCTTAAAAAAAAAACCAAAAAAGACCTGGAAACCCAAGTACCCAACAACCGGTGAGTGGATAGAGAAATTGTGATGTAGAAACAGTGGAATACTACTCAGCTATGAGTAGTCTTGCTGCAATCCGGATGGAATTGGAGGGTATCATCCTAAGTAGAGTGAGTCAGAAAGGAAGACAAATATGAGATAACCTCACTCACATGCATTGTACAGAGAAGTAAAACAAGGGATTAGATGGGCCTGAGTGGGAAAAGACCCTGAGATATGACCCTGAGACATTCCACAGCCTCTCTGATACAACGGTCCAGATTCAGGACCTTATGTCAAATCTTGAAAGAGACTCCAAGCCAACTGGACGAACCTCACAGGCACACAAATCTTCAGGCAGAAAACTAGAGCCCCTCAAGAGGGGGGATGCCAACAGCCCTGGTCCAGAGACACAGCAGTGAGTCTTGGAAGACAACATATCGCCGGAGATCTCTCTGGGTCCTGTACCACGCCAATTTCACCAGGGCACCTCAGATGGAGCAGGTGGGGCACCTCAAATGGAGCAGGTGTTCTCTCCCTGCTTGCTCTGGATAAAGTCCCGGCGACCACAAGCTGCCGGAAGCAAGGCCCAGGTATGTGATTCCAGGACTAAGACTCCAGGCCACACAGTGGCAGTGATGGCAGCAAAGGAGCTGGGCTGTCCCTTCTCAGCTCTCCGCTGGCTTGGGATCCTGGATGTCACACCCACAATCTGCCTCTGGACGCCATCTCAGCGCACCAATGGCCCTGGTTCAGGGACTCCCAGTTGAGTTCCAAAATAGGTTAGCACCTATTTTGTCTCTCATTGAGAGACTTATTGTTACTGTTTTTTGTTTTGTTTTGTTTTGTTTTGGAACCACTCCCAGCAGTGTCCAGGGCTCACTCTTAACTGCCCAGTCAGGGATCTTTCCTGATAATACTTAGAGGACCATATGTGATGCCAGGGATTAAAACCTGGGTCAGCTGCAAGCAAAGAAAGTGCCTTAACTACTGTACTATCTCTCTAGCCTTAGAAAAGAACTATTTGTTACAAACAATAGCAGCAACAAGATTGTTCAAAGGGGTGGAGTATATGCCTTATATGCGTGAAGTCTAGTTTCAGTCCCTGGCATTAAAAGGTCCCCTGAGACCACCAGGAGTGAATCTTGAGCACCTCACTGGGAGTAATTCCTAAGCATCACTAGGTGTGATCCCCATTTTTCAAAGGCAACAATTTATTTAGTGTGTATACTTATGCATATATTTTATACATATGTATAAGAATAATAGTGACAGAAATGGAGGAATATGAAATTTGTTATTGTAAGGCATCTGCACTACCCATTAATTGATATGGTGTTGAGTTATTTGTATTTATTTTGTGGAAGAGATTTGAGGGTCACACCTGGTACTTAGGAGTAATCCTTGGCAGTGCTTGGAGAATTTTGTGGTGGGGGGGCATAAACTGGGGTTGGCTGCATACAAGAAAAGTGCCTTACCTCCTAACTACCTCTGTGACTCAGATCATTTGTAAAAACACACTGCAATGTCCAAGGAAACAATATTGTGTGTGTAAAACATCGTATAGTGTATATATATACACTATATATACATATATAATATATGTATATATATTATATATGTATATATACACTGTATATACATTGTATAGTGTATATATACACTATATATACATATATAGTGTATATGTATGTATACACTATACAATGTTTTACACACACAATATTGTTTCCTTGGACATTGCAGTGTTTTATATATATAACAAATGTATAACTGATAAAGAAAGGAGATAAAATAAAATTATAAAATCTCAAAACCACAAAAGGAAGATGTCTGGCAGGGGGCCAGAGTGATAATACAGCAGGTAGGATATTTTCCTTGCACGCAGACAAACTAGGATGGATTCCTTGAATTCCACATGGTCTCCCAAGCAAGCACTGCTAAGTATAATCTCTGAGCACATAGCTAGGAGTAACCCCTGAGAATCACCAGTAATGCCTCTCCAAACAAACCCTAAAATGTATGACAGACAAAAATAGGAGCAAAGAGGGCAAAAAGAGAAAATAGTAACAAATATGGTACATATTAGTCCAACTATGTAATAGTTTTGGATTGGAGGCTGGTGTTTTAATGATGAGGCATAGCTAAATAAATAAAATATTTTGGCCATAAGTAGCAGAATACCTGGGAAAGAATGATCGAAATTGTAAGATCATTTATTTCTCACTTAACTAAAGCTCAGAGACAATGTATCCAGGATTGTACTGCCAATTCAGTTTAAGTTCAGGGTTTTACTTATCTTCCTCTTTTGTGATCCTTGGTGTATGTCCTATGGTTATCACCTCAGCTTACCAAAAATGACAATAGTTACAAACATTATTTAATTCAACAAAGCAGGAAAATAAATACTACTACTTGTTCCTTCTTAGAAATAGGGAAAAAAAGTGGGAGTAGGGGATGTGGTTTAAAAGGTAAGTAAAATGGTAAAATTCTATTGGTCATAAATATTTTTTGTTTTTGTTCTTGGGGCACATCCTATGGTGCTGTGCTACAGAGATGATATGCAGTGCCAGGGATCAAACCAGGAGCCTCCCAAATGCTTTGCGTACACAAAACATGTCACGCTATCGTCACAGTTCTAGCTCTGGATCTTTGCAGGTACAATTTCTTTTGTCTAGCATTCATGGTATTTTGAATGCTTCCCACTTATTGTACCTGAGACTAGCTATAGTTCTGACACATAGTAAGTAGTTAATAAATATTTTTTGAAAGTAAAGAAGGCAGAGCAAAAGTAAAGACAGGTAAACACAATAGGTAGCTAATCTCCTCAAGACAGATTGCTTCTAGCAAGTATGCCTGCCCAAAGAACAATGAGAATACCTGTCAAAGCTAGCATTTAGATTTAAAAGATAAATGAAAGGATTTTCAGATCAACAAACTGTAAAGAAGTTTATGCTACTAAACCAGTATTTCAAGAAATGTGAAAGTTCCAAATTGGGAGAGAGAAAAAAAAAGTCTAAAATCAACCAAAGACTCCTGGCACACAATCATCCCAATTACTGCCAGGAGTGACCCAGGAGTACAGAGCTGGGAGCAGCCCTTAGCATCACTGGATATCTCCCCCAAGCCAAAACAGTAAAAAAGACTTAAAAAAAATTTTTTTTTAGTGTTTTGGGCCACACCCAGCTGTGCCCAGGGCTTACTTCTGGCTCTGTGCTCAGGAATCATTCCTGATGAGGCTCAAAGGACCATATGGGGTTCGGGGACCAAATCTAGGTCAGCTACTTGCAAGGCAAAAGTCTTACCCACAGGTCAGAGCATTATTACAGCAGGTAGGGCCTTGCATGCGGTCCACCCAGGTTTGATCTCCCGCATCCCATATGGTCCTCCATGCCCGCCAGGGGTGATTCCTGAGCACCACCAGGTGTGGCTGGCCCCAAAATTAAAAAATAAAGGGAATTACCCTTTGTACTCTCTCTAGCCCCTCAAAAAGACATTTTAGAAAGATGAAATTTTAGGGCTGGATTATGCCCAGGTCTATTCACCGTATGGTTACCTGAGTATCACCTGGGTATCACCTCATACCTATTAGACTAGCTATTAGAAAAAAAAAAGACAAGAATCAATAGATGTTGACAAGGACATAGAGGAAAAAGGAATCCTCATACACTATTAGTGGGAATATAAATTATGCTACCGCTGTGGAAGGCAATATGGAGGTTTCTCAAAATATTAAAAATAGATCTACTGGGGGCTGGAGTGATAGCACAGCGGGTAGGGCGTTTGCCTTGCACGCGGCCGACCCGGGTTCAAATCCCAGCATCCCATATGGTCCCCTGAGCACCGCCAGGGGTGATTCCTGAGTGCATGAGCCAGGAGTGACCCTTGTGCATTGCTGGGTGTGACCCAAAAAGCAATAATAAAAAAAATAGATCTACTGTATGCTCTGGAAATTCCACGTCTGTGGTTTTCATTTTTAAAAACTTATTTGAACACTATGAACTTATTTGAGCAAAGTTGTTCATAATATAACTGTTGTATTATGCTGTTTCAGTTGTTTCAGGTATGTAATGTTCCAACACTAACTCCACAATCTATGTGAAATTCCCTTCATCAGTGTCCCTAGTTTCCCACCCACCCTCCAAGCCTCTCCTTAAATTTACTTCATATTGTTTGTTAAAACAAAATGACAAATGGAATTATCAAACCTAGATTAATATGAGTCAATTTGTGACAATTGTTATATCTCACAATGGTGTCACTAAACTCATTGTCTGAGAATTTACTGTGCTGGATGAATGCTAATTGAGTCTTTTTTGTTACTGCTTTCACTCATTCATTGAGCTTGGTATGTTTCTATGCAACTTTCCCATTAAATTTTCTGTGCTCCTACTGGGCTGTCAGTATTATGAAATTTGGAAGTGTTGTGTGACCACATATACAATCTTCTCCAACTACAGGATCTGTGGAGCTGGGATCTGGTGTCTTGGCAACTTGATGAGGTTCAGTGTGGAGCTGGGTTGTTCTTATGCTGGAGCAAACCAGAGGTGCAGGTGAGGGCTGCTGAGCCTTCCCTATTCTGAAAAGGCCCCAGAGTTATCAGCCTGGAGATTGATCTACCTGGGACAATTCAGTGGCTTGGCATTTTTCCTCTACTTCTGTGTTTTTGTCTAATGACACTAAAAACATGAATTTGAAAATATTTGAACTTCTGTGCTCAGTGTCATTCATAATAGTCAAGATAAGAAAACAAGCTAAGTGCCCACTGTCTAATAAATGGATTAAGATATGGTATACTTATATAATAGAATAATATTCAGCTATTCAAAAAAGGGAAATCTTGCCATTTTGCTTGCAGCAATATGAAAGGACTTTGAAGGAATTATACTAAGCAAAATAAGTCAGAAAATTAAAGACAGATCATTTATGATCTTGCTCATATACAGAAATGAAATGGACAAATAAAACAAAACCAAAAATGAACTCTTGAAGATAGCATAGTGGGTAGGGCGTTTGCCTTGCACGCAGCCCACCCGGGTTTGATTTCCAGCATCCCATATGGTCACCCAAGCACTGCCAGGAGTAATTCCTGAGTGTATGAGCCAGGAGTAAACCCTGTGCATTGCTGGGTGTGACCCAAAAAGCAAAAAACAAACAAACAAACAAACAAAAAACAAAAAATGAACTCTTGAAATGACAAGTAGGGTTACCAGTGTATGTAACAGGTAGATAGTGGTGGTTGGTAAAAGACATTTGGTGGTATGAGGAGGGTAGAATATACAGTTGTTGAGGTGTGAAGCAGTACACCTGAAATAGGCAATATTGCAAACCAGTGTTAACCTGAAGGTTTTTGCTTTATTTGTATTTGAGTCACATCTGGTGGAGCTCAGGGATGTTCCTGCTCTGTGCTTATTGTTCAATCCAGTGGTGCTCAGGGGACTATGTGGTTCTAGGGATGGACCCAGGCCTCTAGGATGAAAAACATGTACTCAGAATTGTCTCCCCAGTCAATTAAACCTTAATTTTTAAAAAACTGGGTCAAGAGGATATTGAATAAATAGGAATGTAATATGAAAAATATTATTCAAAGAAAAATGTATATATCTATACAACCATTGTAGTCATGAGAAATTCTATCCCTTAAAATAGGCTGTTGATTTACTCACTTCAAATATGTAAAGGAAACTGATAAAAATTAAATTTCTAATTATACTCTATAACTTATTTAGCCTAATGGTTATTAGCCTGATAACATCTAAATATTAGCCTGATAACATTTCTTTTCATTAACATTTATGCTAATAGTTATGATTTTATATTGCATACATTATATAGTAATGTTTTTGCTATTGTTTACTCTATTATAGAACATTAAATATTTTATTTGATGTTCTCTATTGTCAGGACAAATTTGTGATTTTATAGTTTATTGGGGCCAGAGAGGTAGTACAATGGGTAGGGCTCTTGTCTTGCAGATGGCAAACCCAGATTAGATTCCTGGCACCCCATTTGGTTCCCTCAACCCACCAGGAGTGATCCCTGAATGCAGGGTCAGGAGTAAGCCCTGAGCACAGTTGGGTATGGCTCCTAAACTACAAAAAAAAAGAAGTACTTCTTACTATTGGATTTGAATTTCACCTGATAAAAATCAGACTGTTCCTGTGAAATCTTTTAGTTTATAAAAATTCCATTTTCTTAGATTAGAACTTCAACTAATTCTTCTGTTCTGAAATAGGTAATACAAATTTCAAAACTTTTCACTAACAAAGAAAAGAGCTTCTCTGGTTTAAGAATCCGATTTAGAGCTGAAGACATAGTACAACATATAGGGTGCCTGTTTCACATGTCACCAACCCAGGCTCAGTCCTCACTCCCACTTACGCTTCCCCGAGCCCCACCAGGATTGATCCCTGAGAACCACCTGGTCTATGGCTCAAAACAAACGAACAAACAAAATCTGGCTTAAAGGATATGGGAATGTGGAGCCATATGACCACTTAAATTATCCTCTCCAAATTCTTTCAGTCTATCCTGGAGTAAAAAGCACAGAATTAATCTCAAAATAGGCCTAAATATGATAACTGCATTTCAGATCATACTTCTGAATTATATGGGCAAAAGCATGCTGTTTCTCCATCATTGTGGTTGTGTTGTAGTATAATAATAAATCCTTAGGGTAGATTTCAAAGTACATATGTCTAGTATTAGTTTTAGGCTTCATGGTATTATTAACTGTTACTGGATTATGATTATTTTGGGGAGCGAGAGCATTCTATCCTGTGCTTATTTCTACCTGTGTGCTCATGGATCGTCCCTGGCAGGACTTGGGGCACCTCATGGATCAAATATAGGTCTTCTACATGCTAGGCCAAGTGTCTTACCCACTCTACTATCTCTTAAGCCCCTGTTGTTTCTTTTCTCTTATTCCAGGAGAAACAGCTGCAGCCCTATAAAGAGAAACACTAAAGGACCAATATTGGATTTACTGTGAGTTTATTTCTGGTATGAGTACAACTACTTCAAGCATTGACTTTTGGCAATTTCCTGATGCTACAGGAGAATCAAGTTTAGGAAGTAAAGGTATATGACTAAAGGGTATGGAGAGAGTACAGTAGGTACAGGGTGCTTGCCTTGAATGCAGCTGACCTGAGTTCAATTCACAGCACCTCATATGGTCAGAGTAATGCCAGGAATGATGATTCCTGAGTGCAGAGCTAGGAGTAAGTCGTGAGCACAGGTGTGGCCTCAAAACCAAAAAAAAAAACCTAAAAAGTATATGACTGAAGACCCTAGCAATAGGTATAGTGTTTTTAGAACTTTAACTTACCGTGACTGAATAGATGAAAGAGATTTTCTGAGAATAGATTGAATATCTAACTGGAGTAGCAGAGGAATATCTGGGTACCCTCCCAGTTCATCCCAGAGTAAATTTAATGATTTCTTCTCTGTTATTGGATAACTTGATGTGGACAGATCAGTGTTCCAAATGGCTTCCATCTGATCTCCTTGTCTAGAGAATTAAAAAACAGTAAGTGGAAGCATCAGAGTTTTCCTCAGCTCTATAGACAACATGATTCTGTTCGCCCCTCTTTATCACCATCCTTTTTATCACCATCCTTTTTATCACCATCCTTTCTCCCTGGCAAAACTAGGTGAAGTTTTAAAACTACCTTCTAAAACTACCTTCCAGGGGTACAGTGCCACCTAGCAGGTAAACCTGTACCTGCGAGGAGAGTGCATCAGCACCCTGATGGTGACTTCAGGCTTCCTGATACCCCCAAATTGCCTCTGTGTCTCTGACTGGACCCCAACAACTTGGGACCAAGTTTCCTGAGAAATTAAACAGCCAAAAGTTAGGTGTGTGGGAATCATGCCCACAAACTACCTTTGGCTCAGCTGTACCAGCTCATTTATGGTCTTGCTTCAGAGACCCATAAATAAATCTCAAAAGAGATCAAAAGCAGGCCATTTAAGTGCACTAATGGCCATGATGCAGAGACTCACAAATGAATCCCAGATGAGAATAGCATACCGCAGATATATCTCCCCACTTTACACAGGGCAACTCAGAGGGGAACAGGTGTGTCCCTCCACCTGTCCCAAATGAACCCCAGCATAAGCAAACCTCCTGAACCCAATTGCTGCCACGCTATGGCTGACATTCGCAGACTTGTCCTGAGCCCCCTACAAATGAGAATGAATCCGGTAAAAAAAAAAAAAAAAAAAACAGGTATGTTGGACCAGTGACTGAAAGCTCCAGGCTTGACGGAGTTGGGTATAGGTGACCTTCCCCCATCTCCCCACCCTTCCAGTTGCCTGGCAGCCACACCCAAGAACTGCCTGTGGGCACCATTTAAGCACATTAATGGCCATGATTCAGAGACTCACAAATGAATCTCAGGAGAGCAACATGCCACAGAGATGCCTCCAGACCCTAAATATTTAAAAATTTCAGAATTCCAGGAGTGTGCGGCCACTTTCACAGCCACGTGATACCTCATACTATTCGTGGCAAGCAATACAAAATTAATTATTTAGCATCTACCAAAAGGGTAGGATGGGGTGGTGGTGGGAAGATTCAAAGTAATAGTGGTGGGAAGGTGCAATGGTGGTGGGATGGGTGGTGAAATATTGAATGTAAATAATTATGTGAACAACTTTATGAAACATTTAAAAATTTTTAAATTAAAAAAAAGTAATGCAGAGTTTATGCCTGCTTCAACCAGCTTAATTGGTAGCAGAATAAATAGCAGTATTATTACATAAAAAAATAAAAACTACCTTTCTAACTTCATGGACTATACAGATTGTATATAGGTCATCCCTCCTGTAATATTTATTTTTCCGTTTTTTCCCCTAATCTTTTTTGGGATGGGGGCACACCCAGATGTGCTCTGGGATTACTCCTGGCTTTGTGCTCATGGATCATTCCTGACTGGGCTCTGGGAACCATATATGGTGCCTGGAATCAAATCTGAGTTGACCAAATGCAAAGCAAACACCCTACCCTCTCTACTATCTCTCTGGCCCTAAAACTTCTAACTTTCTTTTTAAAAACTAATGTTTTAAAAAATAATATTGCTTTAAAAATATTAAGAAAACTAAGATAATTTGTTTCTTAATAAGGTAAGTGTGTCTTCACACTTTTAAAGGAACTTAAAATCAAATATTAAATCTTTAAGTAGAAAATATGTAAACAGTTTTAAGTTAACTAAGTTAGAATCTTCACTGCAGGGGGTCAGAGAGATAGTACGGCATATAAAGTAAGTCTCTCATGCAGCTGAACCAAGTGCTATAGCTATCATCATATATGGTTCCCTAAGCACCACTCAGTAATCTAAGTACTGAGCCAGAATTAAGCCCTCGGCACAGCCAACTGTAGCCCAGAAACAAAACAAATGAACAAAGCCCAAATACAGTTTTCACTGCACCATATCTCAGTTGTGGGAAAGGTAAACTCTTGGGAAGAAAAATAAAGCATAGCTTTCACACATCATCTGAAATTTAATGTCAGTCTTTTATCACATACCTAAATTCCTTGAAAGTATGGTATTTTCTGTCCTCTTCCATTAGTTCTTCTGGGAATGGTTGTTGGACAGGTTTGCTAGGTGCTTTGGTTACAGGTGTCTGCTCTTTGATTATGGGAATGGGTAGACTAAGATTCAAGCCATACATCTCTTGGAGCTAAAAAAAAATCAGAAAAGGAAACTTTAGAAAAGTATTCTGGGCTCTCCCTAGACTGAAATATGTTGGTTTTCTGGTTCTTAAAAGATTTGCCTAAGGTCTTTCATTGAATTGATTTTAAATCTCTTAGTCACTGTCACTGTCATCCCGTTGCTCATTGATTTGCTCAAGTGGGCACCAGTAACATCTCCATTGTGAGATTTATTGTTACTGTTTTTGGCATATCACATAAGCCACGGGTAGCTTGCCAGGCTCTGCAATGGCTCAGCAAGATACTCTTGGTAGCTTGCTGGGCTCTCCGAGAGGGGCAAAGAAATCGAACCCGGGTCGGTCTCGTGCAAGGCAAACGCCCTACCTGCTGTGCTATTGCTCCAGGCCCGTCTCTTAGTGACTTGGCTTTAATACAATCAATCTGATTCAGAATCAATGGTGTCTTGACCACCATCCCGATACAGTGTAGGCTATTCATTAATCTAATCTACCTTTTCTTCTTTTGTTTTTCCTTTCCCCATAATTATGCATTTATATCTACCTCATCATTTAGTTTTCTTGAACACTCTCCCCTCTCCCATATCCTTATTTATCCTGTGAAATACTCTATATATTGTGATTTTTGTTAGACCATTCACGACACTGCCAACTTATTTTGCTTTACTCCATCGCATTGACCATATTTTCCATGCCAAAAAACTATCAAAGATAACTTTTTTCCTTTTACAATTTTTTTTTTAAAAACAAAGAGTGCCTCTGTTTGAAATATAACAGTTTTGGATGCTGGAGCAATAGTATAGTATAGAAACTTGCCCTTTTTTCTCCTGACCCAGATTTGATCCCCAGCACTCAGTATGGTCCCCTGAGCCCTGCCAGGAGTGATCCCTGAGTGCAGAGCCAGGACTAAGCCTTGAGCAATTAAAAGAAGAAAAAAAAACTATTCTGGGAAATTCAGATGCCTTTGATTTGGATCAAGGCAAAATGAGGAATATTTCTGAATCTCTAAAGTAGCAAGTAAATTAATCTTATAAATGAATTTGAAAAATAAAAGGCTATATAGATATTAAGTGTTTGTGGAACTCCAGCTTATGATATTTTCCTGAGTACATAGTCCTAGAGCAAATAACTCTGTTCTCAGTACTATAACTTTTTGGAAGTTCCTATTACTTCTGAGAAGTACTGCTGTTTATCACAGTAAAAGAGCTGATGTCAGAGTTCTGCAATATGATCTATATCTGGTGGTATGTAAGCAAGTTAAATAAATTCTCTTATAGTAAACTTATAATATCAAAACTTAATTTCTGATAGTTTTGAAAAGCGAATTAATCACCAGTAATCTATTGTAGAGCAATGAGGAGGAGTTACACTGTATTTCTAGAAGCTGATGGATGGGGGGATGTCTAGAAAGAAGTGGCACATATTCGAATATCTCCTAATATATATTTTTAATTTAATTTTTAATTGAACTGGAGCGATAGCACAGCGGGTAGGGTATTTGCCTGGCATGCGGCCGACCCGGGTTTGATTCGTCCATTCCTCTCGGAGAGCCCAGCAAGCTACCGAGAGCATCCCACCCACACGGCAGAGCCTAGCAAGCTACCCGTGGCATATTTGATATGCCAAAAACAGTAACAAGTCTCACAATGGGGACATTATTGGTGCCCACTCAAGCAAATCGATGAACAATGAGACAGCAGTGCAACAGTGCTACAGTGCTAATTTTTAATTGAATAACCCTGAAACAGACCATTACAAACCTGTTCATGATTTTGTTTCAGTCATACAGTATTCCAGCACCCATCTCTCCACCAGTGTACATTTCCCACCACCAATGTTCCCCATTTCCCTCCCACCATCTCCCAACTCTCATCCCCCATCCCCCAGCCTGCCTCTATGGCAGGCAATTTTCTTCTCTCTCTCTATCTCCTTTTGTGCATATGATTTACAATACAGGTAACAAGAGGTCGTTATGTTTGTTTAGGGAGTTCAGTTTACTGTGGCTTTTGATCTCTTTTGAGATTTATTTGTGGATTTCTAGAGCAAAGCCAGTGGAAGAGCTTACATGGTAGCACAGGAGTTGGTTTGTGGGGGTGACTGTCATGACCTCTGGAAGTATAGGAAGTAGGGGGAGGTAGCCCATCCTGACTCCGAGAAAGCCTGAAGATTTCAGTAATGAAACCTGCATACCTAAATTTTCAGCATGTTAATTTCTCAGTGAGGTCTGTCTTGAAATGGTGGAGTCCAGCTGGGGACATGGCAATGATTTTGGATTTTGGAAGCAAGAAGCTGCCAGGGGCTCTGTTTGGGCAGGCACTGGGCTAACCTCCAGTGTGTCCCAAAACATGACAGAGTATTCAGCCATGCACAGGTGTAGAGAAGATGTACTGCATCTTTTTAAAAAAAATCTCTTTTATGACTTATTTATGAATCTCTGGAGCAAGGCTGATAAATGAGTTTGTGTGGTGAAGCCAGAAGTGGCTTGTAGATGTGGCTCCCATGTACCTAAATTTTAGTGGTTAAATTTCTTGGAAAACGTGGTCTCAAGTTGTTGGAGATTAGCTAGGGACATAGTGGTGCTTCGGGGTGTCTAGAGGCCCAAGGATCCCATCAGGCTGCTGATGCTCTCGCCCATCAGGTCCAGGTTGACCCGCTGGCAGTGCAGTGCCCTCTGGGCCCCAGAAGTGATGACAGCAGTGTCCCTAGTGGGGACCAGAACCAGGGCCAGGACAGCTACCTTTTGTGATTCGGTTGCTCTGGGCAGGCCATAGCTATCAGTCCAGTAGAACCTGACCATGGGGCACATGCACTGGTCTTCAGGTTCAATATCTAACATTTAGTACTCAGGGCGATCCTTCCTCCAGAATATGCTGCAGGCTGTACTCTTTTTTGAGATTTACTTGGGCACTGCAAGTGCTCTGAGCCACGGGAGTAGTGGCGGAGTTAATCTGGACACAGTTTTGGGGTCTGGCATGCACCCACAGGTACTTGGGCAGTGGCAGTGCAGCGGGCCACAGCCCTTGCTCTGAGTCATGGAATGGTGGTGGCGGCTCTGATCTGCTTGGGACACTACAGCAGCTCCGTGGCCCACACCCTGAGCCACGGGAGCAGCAATGGAAATCTCTTAGTCTTGACACGGATTCAGGCGCAGTGCAGGTGCCTGGGTGACTGCGTGTTTCTGGGGCCACTCAGGCACCCAAGTCAGCTGCTCATGGTTGGTACTTGGGGTCCTGCTGCAGCTCTGCAGCCTGCGCCTGTTGCCACAGGAGCGGCCAAGGAGGTCTTTTAGTCTTGTGCAGGCTCTGGGCTCAGTGCAGACACTGTGCAGGCACTTGGCCAGCAGCAAGCTTCTGGGACCACCCAGCCGCCCCGCAGGTCGTTCATGGTGGAAACCTGGGGCGCCACAGCAGTTCCAGGTGCCAAACTGGCCTTGAAAAATAAATGACACTTATATTCATTCCTGCAAAATTATGCAGAGTTTCTGTGCCGTCGCACCCTGCAGTTAGAGTTCTGAGAACTTCCACCTTTCCACCCATCCTGGCCCCTGTGTCCACACAGCTGCCATGTTGGTTCCCCTCCCCCCTAATATTTTTTCATCAACATTCTAGCCTGTATCCAATTAAGAAATTTCACTGGGACTGGAGCGATAGCACAGCGGGTAGGGCATTTGCCTTGCATGCGACCAACCAAGGTTCAATTCCCAGCATCCCATATGGTCCCCCTAGAATTGCCAGGAGTAATTCCTGAGTGCAGAGCCAGGGGTAATCCCTGTGCATCGCCAGGTGTGACCCCAAAATAAAAAGAAAGAAATTTCACTGGACTAATGATATTGTGGGTTTAATGGTGAATACCCCAAAATATATGTTACTAAGAACTTCTGAATGTGGATTTCTTTGGGAAAAAAATGTTATTTGCTCTGGAGATGAGATCACTCTGGATTAACAAGACAATGGTTTTATGTGAGATAGAAAAGAAGACAAAACATACTGGAAAGGACATGGGAAGGACAGGTAGAGGTTGGAGTTAGGCAGTTTCAAGCTAAGTAACAGGATTGTCTACAAGTCTTTCCTAAAGTGTCCACCCTCACCCCACATGGGGTGTAGGAACAATTGAAGGAGCAGTAGCACCTCAGGTGTACCTGGTGAGTTTGTACATGGTGAGTTTTCTGTTTGCTTTTAAAAGGTTGATTTCTAGGGGTTACTCAGTATATTTTTTTAAGGTAGGCCAAATAAGTTTGGGAACCTCTGAATCTAGGCTAAAGGCATGAAAACAAATTTCTCCCTCAGAAAATCCAGAAGGATCCAACCCTGCCAACACTCTAATTTCATGAACTGGCCTCCAGAACTGTGGAATAATACATTTCTATTGTTTTGGGCCATCAAGGTTGTGGTGACTTGTTTCGGCAGCTCTAGGGAACTAACATACATGGTATCTCCAGGTTAATGTGTTTCAAAATTTACTACTTTGATTTATTTGTTTTCATTTACAGAACACCGAGAAAGGAAATAGAAAACAGGTTACCTGGCTAAATGTGGTTATCATTTCCCTTAGGCACAGATCCCTTTTTTCCTCTATAGACTTTTGCTTCTTCATCCAGATCTGCATCACCTTTTTTTGGTAGTCATCAAGTCTGCTTAGCATGATACTGAGGTTCTGAAACTCATAGCCTTTCCCAGTGTTTTGGATGGCTTTCATTCGTTTGATTATATTGTTTCTTGAAACAAATGAAAAGATTTTAATAGATTCTTTAATATATCTTAGAAGAATATAATAATATCGATACACTCACATTTTTCATATCATCCTTAGTATGTGGGGAGGGATCACCTAGATGAGGGAGACTTCATTAAAATTGACCTTAATCTGGGGGCCAGAGAAATAGTACAGCAGGTAGGTGTTTGACTTGCATGCGGCCAACCCGGGTTTGATTCCTGGCATCCCATATAGTCCCCTGCGTACTGCCAGGAGTAATCCCTGAGCACAGACAGAGCCAGGAGTAAGCTCTGAGTACAGTTGGGTGTGGCCCAGCCTGCTTCCAAATAAAAACCACACAAAAGTTAGACATTAATCTGTTTCCTTATATGACTAAACTCTCAAAAATATTTACAATTATTACATTTTATTTTCAGTATTTTAACATTATATAGTATTACTATTTTATTTATTATTATTATTATTTTAATATATTAAAATTTAAATGTCTGTTTATAAGAAATATTACCTTGGGAACAAGGTAATATTTATTATACCTATTAAATAAATATTAAATAACTTTGGGGAAGTGTACTCGGGGCTTACTCTTGGCTCTACACTCAGGAATTACTTCTGGCTGGGTCAGAGGACTGTATTTGGTGCCAGGAATCGAATGATCACGTGCAAGGCAAATACTATCACCCTAGCCCTCAAATGATTTTTTGGGGGGAGGTCATACCCAGCAGTGCTTAGGGCTTACTCCTGGTTCTGCACTCAAAAATTACTCTTGGTGGGTTCTGAGGATCCTATGGATTGCCGGGAATCAAATTTGGGTCAGCTGCATGCAAGGCAAGTGCCTTACCTGCTGTACTATTTCTCCAGCCCCTTAAATGATTATTTTTTGATACATGCAAGACATGTAGGGGAATGTAATACAATAATGAAAAAACAATGTTCTTGTCTATAAAGCAATGATAAGCCAGAATGAGAAACTACCAAATTATGTGTTCAAAAGATGATAAATGATAAATAGAATATAAATATGCTATCTAATCCCACAAAAGTATAGCTAATTCTGTTTATTTTTATTTGTTTGTTTTGGGGCCATACCCAACTCAGCTCAGTGCCTATTCCTGGCTCTGCACTCAGGGACCAACTACTGGCAGTGCTTGCAGGATTATGTGGGTTCTTGGGGATTGAACCTTGATTGGCCATGTGCAAGACAAGCACCCTCCCCACTGTACTATCTCTCTGGCCCCAGTAGAATTAATTCTAACAAGAATAATAAAGATTTCAGGGCAAGATGTTGAACTCGCTATTGAAGAACAGCCACAAAATATACTTCCTCTCTTTAATATATATTATCATATTTTGACCTGCTAAATAGTGGAAGTTTTTTTTGGGTGCATAATTCTGGATTGAATCCCTGGTCCTAATGGTCCCCTGAGTTAGTTCTTCCAGGGGTTTCTCCTTATCATATACCCTGAGCACTGCAGGATATAGTCCAACCATTCTATTCCTTCCAAAATGCATAGTCCAGGGCTGAAGGTAGAGCATCTGCCTTACAAGTATAAAACTAGTGAATTTGATTTCCAGTGTCATTTTATGTGCTGAGGGTGATCCTGGCAGCTATGCTGTATGTGATTCTTGACACTGCAACTCTAAAGGTATGTGAGCACTGTGGCCAGGAGTGTGACCATTGGTAAGCACTGCCATAAAGTGAGTAATGTGACCTGATATGTGAAAGCTGGTGAGCACCACAATTAAATGTATGAGGCACTGCAACCAGGCATATGTATGACCCCTGGTTATCATATCATCATCATCAACAACAATAATAAAGAACAGAAAGGAGGAAAATAAAAAGTAATAAGATAAAATTGCATTACGTGTCCGGCCCATTTGATTTTCGATGCTTTGGCAAATGAGACATTGTCCCTGATTCTCGATCAACAGAGGTCGGAACTCCAGATTCCTTCTCTCACTTGAGTGAAACGTGAAATCCCAAGTATAGCTCTTTCAAGGGCCGGACACATAATGCAATTTGGAGACAACCTTTGGACTAGAACTGTTACCGACTGGATTCTACGGATGTCAAAAGAATGCCCGGCCACCCACCTACTAGATGGTCAGACTTCTTTCTCAAGACCCTGCCATTTTATGTGCATTTTATGTGCTGCGGGTGATTATGAGTTTGAAGCTCTTGTGTTCCTGGAGTGAGCAGACACCATTGGGCTACACTAGCATGCGACAGGGACAAATGGAGACATTACTGGCACCCACTCGAGCAAATCAATGAGCAACGGATTGACAAGTGATACAAGTGAAGAAGATAAAATAAAATTTTCTCTATAGGGTTGCACATTAACTCAGTAGTAGAGTGCCGCTTCATATGTATGAGGCCCTGGATTTGATCTCAGTGGGGATGGGGCTGTCGGTCCACAAATGGCAGTTCTCAGGGCTTGCTCTATGCTAAAGTACCACTTCTGGTAGCTCTTGGAGAACCATGTGGTGTGAGGGACAAAACCAGTATCAGTTACATGCAAGACACGTGTCTTAACTTCTGTACTATGTCTCTAGCTAGCTAGATTTCATCTTTTTTTCCATCTCCCAAATAAATAAACTTCCATATCTAAAAACCTAGGCTGGAATAGGATAGCACAGCAGTAGGGCGTTCGCCTTACACGTGGCCGACCCAGGTTCGATTCCTTCACCCCTCTTGGAAAGCCCAGCAAGCTACAGAGAGTATCTCGCCCACATGGCAGAGCCTGGCAAGCCACCGGTGGTGTATTTGATATGCCAAAAACAGTAACAACAAGTTTCAAAATGGAGTTGTTACTGGTGCCAGCTTGAGCAAATCGATGACAGTGATACAGTGAGTGATTTAGAAACCTAGTTACTTGAGCCTTTCTACTTTTTACTCCCACTTAAATCTCACTTATATGGATAAAACATTGCCCTTTATAATGGAATGTGTGTGTGTGTGTGTGTGTGTGTGTGTATTTTTGCCTTTCAAGTGTTACTAAAGATACCTGGGGGCCTCTCCTGGTGATTCTTAGTCAACAGAGTAGACAGTTCAATATGAGAGTCCAAGGATGCGGTGCTGTTATGGCCCCTCGGTGCCAAGGATTACCTGAGTCACCTGGCAGTATTCACCAAGGGTGACCCATCTATGCTTGGGGGATCATTTGGTGCCAGGGACTGAACAGGGATCAGCCTCATGAGAGGCATGCACCTTAATCCCCGTACTATATCTCCAGCCCCAGGAATATCTTTTCTGGTATTTGACTAGAATCATTGTTGAATAAAAGGGCTTTGTATTTATGGTGTCAGAGCATTTTATTATGTCAGTCATTATGCCAAAACCTAAAATCTGCATTTTAACATAGTCTTCCTAAAATTATGCCTACTTTAATTTCCGTATCTAAAATTCTCGCTAAGCTGAGGCTGTCCCTGCTAGCAGAATCAGCGTGTTCAGGAATCTAGAGGCCCCAGTGCTGCTTAGTTCTGCTGCTCAGTTCCTAGAACAGGCCTGTCCTCTCACTTCCCAGGATAGGCACAAATTATTTAATACATATTTTACTCCCTTCTCATGGTGGGCGAAGAATGTTTATACGTAACTCATTCCATTCCCAGTAATGGCTACTACTCTTAGAATGGTAGAAATGTCCCTCCTAAGAAGCCTGAAAAATCACAATAAAAGGTTCTCCAAGACTATGTGAAGCGTGTCTTTCTCCTTGGAGGCCTCCGCTCTGTTAGTCTGACCAGTGTTTACTTCTCTCAATAAACTTATGTTGCTCTTTGGGGCCTGGGGTAGTACAGCAAGTAGGTGCTTGCCTTGCATGAGGCTGGTCAGGGTTCTATCAGAGCACCCTATATGGTCCCTTGAGACTGCCAGGAGTGATCCATGAGCACAGCATCAGGAGTAAGGCCTGAACACTACCAGGTGTTACCCAAAACCTGAACTAAAACAATTTACTGTTGCTTTGCCTAAATCATCTCACTTCCTGGCACATTCTTTTACCACAGCATGACTGGCTCAGGACCCAGTAGGGCCTGGGTTTGAGCAGCTACTCCTCTCCCTTCATTTTGGAACCTGAACAAAAGTCTGGAGCAAGATACAGTTTTCCTTTCTACATACTCTTTCCCTTCTCTTTCTAGACAGGAGCAATCTCACAGTTTGGCTATTGATCTGATAAATGAGATAATGCTGGGCATGGCCCCCAAATCAAAATAAAATAAAGTATACTCATGTCCTGGCTAGATTATTGCTCCACGGGTTAAGTGTATACTTTACACGTAGGAGGCCCAGGTTTGATTCCCAGTAGCTCATGGCCCCCATCAAGGGTCACTCCTGAGCACAGAACCAATGATAGCACATTGCAGGGTGTGGCTTAAACACACACACACACACACACACACACACACACACGCATATGTGTGCAATAAAGGAAAAAACTAAACAATGGCATAGAGAGCCTAATGGATCCTAATGGATTAAAATGCATGCTTTTCAAGCAAAATCCCTGGTACCACATGATCCCCTGAGCACCACCAGCAGTGACCCCTGAACACTGTTCTGGAACTAGTCCCTGAGCATCTCTGGGTGTGGCAAAAAAAAAGGAAGTAAAAGAAATCTTAAAGATACTGTCTTGTTGGGGCCGGAGCGATAGCACAGCGGGTAGGGCGTTTGCCTTGCACGCGGCCGACCCGGGTTCGATCCCCAGCATCCCATATGGTCCCCCAAGCACCGCCAGGAGTAATTCCTGAGTGCAAAGCCAGGAGTAACCCCTGAACATCGCTGGGTGTGACCCAAAAAGAAAAAAAGAAAGATACTGTCTTGTAACATACAAGTTAGAAAGTGTGACAACCTCTCCCTAAAAGAAGCCATTTTGGGGGCTGGAGAGATAGTATAGCAGCTAGGGCATTTGCCTTGGACACAGCTGACCTGGGTTCAATTCCTGGCAACCCATATGGTCCCTTGAACACTGTCACACTGGAGTAATTCCTGTGTGCAGAGTCAGGAGTAACCTTTTAGCACTGCCAGGTGTGGCCTCAAAACCTAAAAAAATTTTTTTAATAAAAAGAAAAACCACAAAAAAACCCTCCAACAAACATTAAAAAACAAAAAGATGCCACTTTGGAGACCAAAGAAATAGTACAGAAGGTAAAGTGCTTGCCTTGCATATGGTTCATCCATCTTCAGTCCCCAACATCCCATATGATCCCTGAGCACCACCAGGAGTAATTCCTGAATTCAAAGTAACCTCTGAGCATTGTTGATGTGGCCCAAAAAAAACAATAAAATATGGTATTCCTGGGGCCAAAGTGATAGTTTAGCAAGATACTACAGCAATTAATAAAACAATAGGGTTCAAATATGGTCCTAAATGCAAGACTTTATACTGAAGTTACATACAAATAAGTAGGTGGGAAAGATGGATTATCTTATAAACATTGATGGGACAACCAAATATAGCCATGTCTGGTTGTGGGGTAATGCAGACCTATCTTTTTCTTTGATTTTCTGTCTGGGGACCACACCTGGTCATGGGGGGTGCAGGCGGAGGGGCACTGTATTTAAAGACTGCTCTTAAATGTAGTCGAGGACCATGATGGCACTGGAAAGCAAGCCAAGCTTCTTGCCTATAAAGCATGACCTCGTGAGACCAATCTTTAGCCTGATGTACAACAGAAAGTAGTAAATCAAAGACTGGTATGTAAAACAAGCAATGAGGCTTGAAAATACAAAAAGAAACAAGAAAAAAATTGACAGGCAAATAACACTAATACTTTTCTCAATGACAAAAAAAAAACCGTTAAAAGCAGAGTCAGAACAAACAAGTGAGGGACACTTAGTACTTTATATCAAAGATAAGGAACTTATTTTCCTAACACTTGAACAGTAATTTTGATCCACACACTGGATAAATTTTTTGTTTTATTTTGGGGTCATACCTGGCAGTGCTTAGAACTTACTCCTGGCTCTATGCTCAGGCATCACTTCTGGCAGTGCTTGGGGAACCATACATAGTGCCAGGATTTGAACTAGGGTCATAGCCACAACTTCATGCTAAGAAAACCACTATCTCTTCAACCCCCAAACAGGCAAATTATTTTTAAAAAATAGGATCTCTACAAAAAATGAAGTCTAAATAACTCTGGTCCATAAAAAAGTGCTTAACCCCACCAAAGGTAAAAGAACAAGTAAAACAAATCTGGTAATGCTTCTTTGACTTAATGTAGGAAAATACTCTCTAAAAATGCCAATTCATTTGATAAGTAAATTGTGACAACCTGGGGCTGGAGTGATAGCACAGCGGGTCGAGATTTGCCTTGCATGCTTTGAATGCAGCAAGCCCCAGTTTGAGTCCTAGCTCTGTATGGTCTCCTGAGCACCAAGTCAAGACTAACTTCTGAGCATTATGGACTGTGGCCCCCAAATAAATACTTTCATCCCACAGAACATCCATCTATGAGAATATTTTGGAACATCTGATATGAAAAGCAATAATATAAGGCAATAAGGGAGAATATTTAAAAGTAGGACTAAACTAAAAACCTGAGTCTATAGTAGTTACCTTGCCTGCTGAATGAGTCTGTAGGCGATGTACTTGCGGAACAGGTATCCCATCTGAGCACTGTCTGTGTGAAGTGTCTCAACTATGAGATTCCGAGCTGTTGTGTGTAGCTGTGAAGGGAGTCCGGCAGCTTTTGAGGCCTGATTTAAGAGTATAAGATTCTTCTTTTGAGCCTCCACATCAATGAAGAATTTCTGTCCTTCAAGCTCTTGGGGAGAGGGCACTGTCATCTTCGGTTTCTTGATGCTTGAAACAGACATCACTGACAGGGGTTTGTTTAAAAGGGAGAGTTGAGATTTTTTGTCCAATTCAGAAGGTGAGATGTGAGGTGTTTTGAGGTGTTTGTGAGGTGTTACAGACTTCACAAGAGTGGGAAGGGCTGCCCCATCAGTGAAAGGCTTGTGTGATACTGCTCTGCTAACATCAGTTTCATAGGATTGAAGTATTCTAAGTGGTTCCATGGCAAGAGGATCACGGAGTCTCTGGATTTCTTCAGCAGTGTCAGAGGACTTTGACACTGGGAACCTCTCAATTGTGGTTCGAGGTGCTTTGAATTGTGGGGCACCAGGATAGGCCAGTGTTGATTTAGCTTTCGGAGAAGAAATAGTAGGCAATCCTTTTCTTTTCATAGAGACAGAAGAGGGAAAGTCTCTTTGGAACTCTTGAGAAGGTGAGGGAGATTGGGGTGTTGGAGGATGTCCAGGAATGGGAGGAATCCATTGTGGGAAAGTTTTCCCTGAAAGAGGCCTTGGTGCCCAATACTGCCCCAGGGGAGAAGGGGCTTGATACTGGGGAGATTGCTTAGGGACTGCAGAGAATGACTGCGGCTTCTCCTCCTTGAAGGAAGTTAAGGGTCCAAATTCTAGACGCTTCCCAGGAAAGGAAGAGGGAGTAGGAATCTGTCTCGAGGTGAGTGGGACTTCAGGTATCAGAGGCTGGCTGAAGTCTGGAGAACGCTTTGCTTTCAGGGGTGGCCGGGTTGTCGGAACATCTTTAGGAGTGAGAAATTGCCTGAAGCTATGGCTCTCCCTCCCTGGGGCAAGGGGCTGGTCTGGAGGGTGAGGGACCACTGATACCCCTTGTTTTCTAGTAGCAGGAACTTGTAAAGAGGAGCCTTTAGAAATTAGGCTTGGGGGGATCCTAGTTCCTTGGGGGAATTTCAGAGCACCAAAGCTGGGCTTGGGAGCAATAGAACTCTCAGTCTTGGAGGACTTCTCAGCTATAGGAGCAGAGGATTCTTGGGCCTGGCTTGGTGTCATGGATTTCCCAAAGGGATGAGTTATCTTTGATTTGGGGAAAGGTTTAAGAGTGGAGGGAGCCTGAACAGGGGAGGACTGCTCTCTAAGGAGGGAGGCTTTTAAGTTTAGGTCCTGTTCAAACATGACAGTACGACCTCGACCTCGGGGTGAGGCCTTATCTGAAGTGAAAGGGACTTTCACAGATGGGATTGGCTTAGATATGAGGGAAGATTCTAAGTCTTGGGCTTTATCCGAGGTGAGAGGCAGCCCCAGAGCCTGCGTCTGTTCAGAACTGGGAGGGATAATCAATTCATCAGCACTTTCTAGAATGATAGGAAGCCCCGATACCTGGGCCTGATCCAGGGCAGGAGTGCCTACCGTCTGCTTCTGCTCTTGGGAGGGAGTGTCCCCCAAAGCTTGGGTCTGCTGAAGAGTAACTGTTTTCGATACTTCCTGAACCATTCCTGGCGGAAGAGGAACTGCCAGTTTCCGTGCCTGATCCATGGTGAGAGGAGCCTTTAGTGCTGGAGAGTGGTCAAGGGTAGGATGGACCCCCAATACTTGCGCCTGCTCAGGAGGGAGGGAGATTCCCATGGCCTGGCCTTGTTCGGCCTGTTCAGAAGCCAAAGGAAGACCCAGAGCCTGTTTCTGCTGCTGAGTGAGAGTAACCCCCATTGCCTGAGACATGGAGGTGATGCCCAGTGTTTCTGCCTGCTGAGTCGGGTGGGTAATCGCTAGTGACAGTGCCTGTTGAGGGGTGGGGATGACTCTCAGGCTCTGCTGAGGGGTGAGAGTGATGCCCTGTGCCTGTTCAAGGGTAGGGGTGACCCCTGCTTCTTTTACCTGATGTGGGATGGGAGTGATCCCCATTGCCTGTGAAGGGGTGAGGGTAACTCCCAATTCCTGTGCCCTCTGAGGGCTGGGGGTGATCCCCAGTATGTGTTCCTGTTGAGGGGTGAGGGTGACCCCCAGTTCCTGTGCCCTCTGAGAGGTGGGGGTGATCTCCAGTTCCTGTGCCATCTGAGGGGTAGGGGTGATCCCCAGTATCTGTTCCTGTTGAGGGGTGAGGGTGACCCCTAATTCCTGTGCCCTCTGAGGGGTGGGGGGGATTCCCAACATCTGTTCCTGTTGAGGGGTGAGGGTGACCCCCAGTTGCTGTGTCCTCTGAGAGCTGGGGGTGATCCCCAACATCTGTTCCTGTTGAGGGGTGAGGGTGACTTCCATTTCCTGTGCCCTCTGAGGGGTAGGGGTGATCCCCAGTTCCTGTGCCCTCTGAGGGGCAGGAGTTATCCCCAACATCTGTTCCTGTTGAGGGGTGAGGGTGACCCCCAGTTCCTGTGCCCTCTGAGGGGCGGGAGTGATCCCCAGCATCTGTTCCTGTTGAGGAGTGAGCGTGACCCCCAGTTCCTGTGCCCTCTGAGGGGTGGGGGTGATTCCCAGTTCTCGTGCTATTTGTGGGGTGAGGGTGATCCCCAGTTCCTGTGCCCTCTGAGGGGTGGGGGTGATCCCCAGTTCCTGTGCCCTCTGAGGGGTGGGGGTGATCCCCAGCATCTGTTCCTGTTGAGGGGTGAGGGTGATCCCCAGTTCCTGTGCCCTCTGAGGGGTGGGGGTGATCCCCAGTTCCTGTGCTATCTGTGGAGTGGGGGTGACCCCCAGTTCCTGTGCCCTCTGAGGGGTAGGGGTGATCCCCAGCATCTGTTCCTGTTGAGGGGTGAGCATGATCCCCAGTTCCTGTGCCCTCTGAGGGGTGGGGGTGATCCCCAGCATCTGTTCCTGTTGAGGGGTGAGCATGATCCCCAGTTCCTGTGCCCTCTGAGGAGTAGGGGCGATCCCCAGTATCTGCTCCTGTTGAGGGGTGAGGGTAATCCCCTGTTCCTGTGCCCTCTGAGGGGTGAGGGTGACCCCCAGTTCCTGTGCCCTCTGAGGGGTGAGGGTGACCCCCAGTTCCTGTGCCCTCTGAGGGATGGGAGTGACCCCCAGTTCTTTTTCCCTCTGAGGGGTGGAAGTGATCCCTAGTATCTGTTCCTGTTGAGGGGTGAGTGTGACCCCCAGTTGCTGTGCCCTCTGAGGGGTGGGGGTGATCTCCAGTTCCTGTGCCCTCTGAGGGGTGGGGGTGATCCCCAGTTCCTGTGCCATCTGAGGTGTAGGGGTGATCCCCAGTATCTGTTCCTGTTGAGGGGTTAGGGTGACCCCTAATTCCTGTGCCCTCTGAGGGGTGGGGGTGATCCCCAACATCTGTTCCTGTTGAGGGGTGAGGGTCAACCCCAGTTCCTGTTCTCTCTGAAGGGAGAAAGTGACCTTCAGTCCCTGTATCTGCTTAGGGATAGGGGTGATGCCCCGTGCCTGTCCCTTTTGGGGGATGAGGGTGACCTCCTCACTTGTTGCCCAAGTTTCCTCAAAAGAGTGCGTGATCCCCTGTGCCTGCCATTCCTGAGCCTGGGCTTGCTCAGGTGTTATAGAGACTCTCTGAGCCTGATCTGGGGTGACAGTCATCAGTGGTAATTGTGCACGCTGAGGAGTGAGAGTACCCCCCATTGTTTGGGCCTGCTGAGAGGGAACAGTAAACACTGAAACCTGGGCCTGCTCAGGGGTGACAGTGATCCCTGGTACCTGGGCCTGCTCTGTTCTGATGGTAAGCCCCAGAGCTTTTATCTGGTGAGGGGTGAGTGGCACCCCCAGTACCTGTGCCTGTTGTAGAGTGAGAGTGACCCGTTCTGCCTCAGCTTGCTCCCGAGTAAGGGTGATTCCAAGTGCCTGGGCCTCTCTGGGAGTAAGGGAGATTCCCTGCACCCCATGCGGAGATACCTGTATAGGTCCACCTTCTCGAGTTTCTTGCTCTTGTTGGGTGAAAGTGATTCCTCCTGCCTGGATCTGACCAAAACGGAGGGTGAGCCCCAGTTCCTGGGACTCTTGGGAGCTGAGAGAGATCTCTTTCTCTGCCTGGTCCTGGTCCTGGGTAGTGATTCCAGGTATCTGTATATGCTCAGAACTGACAGTGATCCCTGGTACCTGGAGCTGTTCAGAGGTGATAGTCATGCCCGACACCTGGGCCTTCTCAGGAGTGACAGTGATCTCTGGTACCTGGACCTTCTCAGAGGTGGCAGTGATCCCTGATACTTGAGACTCTTCTGGGATAACAGTGATTTTTGTTAACTGGATCTGCTCAGGAGTTAAAGTGATCCCTGGTTTCTGGATCTGCTCTGTACTGAGGGTAACCCCCAGAGCTTGGATCTGGTCAGGAGTAAGGGGCAACCCCAGTGCTTTTGCCTGTTGCAGAGTGAGAGTGACCCCTCCTGCCTGGATCTGCTCAGGGGTGAGGGTGATCCCCAGTTCCTGGGCTTCCTGAGGGGTGAGAGTAATCCTCTGTCTCTGTTCCTGTATCTTACCAGGGGTGCCAGTGATCCCAGGTAACTGTGACTGCACAGGGGCACCACTGATCCCTGCTAACTGGGCCTGATCAGGGGTGCCAGTGATCTCAGGTACCTGGGCCTGCTCAGGAGTGACTGTGATTACTGCTGCCTGGGCCAGGTCAGGTCTAAGTATGTCCCTCAGTGCTTGCACCTGATCAGGGACCTGTAGGGAACGAAATTGTTGCTGAGACAGAGTGACCCTTTCTGCTTGTTCTTGCTCACGGGTGAGGGTGACCCCCGGTGTCTGAACCAGCTCAGGAGTAACAATAATCTCAGGTGACTGGGCATGCTCTGTGATCACTGGCATGTCAATCTCTTTTGGGGTGAGAGTGATTCCTGGTAGTGGGGACAATTTGGAGGTGATGGTGATCCCTGGAATAGGTGTTGGCTCAGGGGCAATAGATATCCCTGGTAGCTTGGCCTGCTCTGGTCTATCGATGACCCCCAATACTTGCATCTGATCAGGGGTTAGAGGAAACTGCAGTGCCTTTGCCTGTTGCAGAGTGAGAGTGACCCCTCTTGCCTGGACCTGCTCAGGGGTGAGGGTGACCCCTAGTGCCTGGGCCTGCTCAGGGGCAAGAGTGATCCCTGGTACCTGGGCCAGCTCAGGGGCAAGAGTGATCCCTGGTACCGGAGACTTTATAGGAGTGGTGATCCCTGTCACTGAAGTAGGCTCAGGGGCAAAAGATATCCCTGGTACTATGGCCTGCTCTGGTCTCTGGATGACCCCCAGTACTTGCATCTGATCAGGGGTTAAAGGCAACCCCAGTGCCTTTGCCTGTTGCAGAGTGAGAGTGACCCCTCCTGCCTGGACCTGCGCAGGGGTGAGGGTGATCCCAAGAGCCTGGGCCTGCTCAGGGGTGAGAGTGACCCCAGGTACCTGGGCCTGCTCAGGGGCAAGAGTGATCCCTGGTACCGGAGACTTTTTAGGAGTGGTGATCCCTGTCACTGAAGTCAGCTCAGGGGCAACAGATATCCCTGGTACTATGGCCTGCTCTGGTCTCTGGGTGACCCCCAGTACTTGCATCTGATCAGGGGTCAGAGGGAACCCCAGTGCCTTTGCCTGTTGCAGAGTGAGAGTGACCCCTCCTGCCTGAACCTGCTCAGGGGTGAGGGTGACCCCAAGTGCCTGGGCCTGCTCAGGGGTCAGAGTGACCCCAGGTACCTGGGCCAGCTCAGGGACGACAGTGATCCCTGGTACCAGAGACACTTTAGGAGTGGTGATCCCTGTCACTGAAGTAGGCTCAGGGGCAACAGATATCCCTGGTACTTTGGCCTGCTCTGGTCTCTGGGTGACCCCCAGTACTTGCATCTGATCAGGGGTTAAAGGCAACCCCAGTGCCTTTGCCTGTTGCAGAGTGAGAGTGACCCCTCCTGCCTGGACCAGCTCAGGGGTCAGGGTGACCCCAAGAGCCTGGACCTGCTCAGTGGTGAGAGTGACCCCAGGTACCTGGGCCTGCTCAGGGGCGACAGTGATCCCTGGTACCGGAGACACTTTAGGAGTGGTGATCCCTGTCACTGAAGTAGGCTCAGGGGCAACAGATATCCCTGGTACTATGGCCTGCTCTGGTCTCTGGGTGACCCCCAGTACTTGCATCTGATCAGGGGTCAGAGGGAACCCCAGTGCCTTTGCCTGTTGCAGAGTGAGAGTGACCCCTCCTGCCTGGACCTGCTCAGGGGTGAGGGTGATCCCACGAGCCTGGGCCTGCTCAGGGGTCAGAGTGACCCCAGGTACCTGGGCCTTCTCAGGGGCAAGAGTGATCCCTGGTACCGGAGACACTTTAGGAGTGGTGATCCCTGTCACTGAAGTAGGCTCAGGGGCAACAGATATCCCTGGTACTATGGCCTGCTCTGGTCTCTGGGTGACCCCCAGTACTTGCATCTGATCAGGGGTTAGAGGCAACCCCAGTGCCTTTGCCTGTTGCAGAGTGAGAGTGACCCCTCCTGCCTGGACCTGCTCAGGGGTGAGGGTGATCCCAAGAGCCTGGGCCTGCTCAGGGGTCAGAGTGACCCCAGGTACCTGGGCCTTCTCAGGGGCAAGAGTGATCCCTGGTACCGGAGACACTTTAGGAGTGGTGATCCCTGTCACTGAAGTAGGCTCAGGGGCAACAGATATCCCTGGTACTATGGCCTGCTCTGGTCTCTGGGTGACCCCCAGTACTTGCATCTGATCAGGGGTTAGAGGCAACCCCAGTGCCTTTGCCTGTTGCAGAGTGAGAGTGACCCCTCCTGCCTGGACCTGCTCAGGGGTCAGGGTGACCCCAAGAGCCTGGACCTGCTCAGTGGTGAGAGTGACCCCAGGTACCTGGGCCTGCTCAGGGGCGACAGTGATCCCTGGTACCGGAGACACTTTAGGAGTGGTGATCCCTGTCACTAAAGTAGGCTCAGGGGCAACAGATATCCCTGGTACTTTGGCCTGCTCTGGTCTCTGGGTGACCCCCAGTACTTGCATCTGATCAGGGGTTAAAGGCAACCCCAGTGCCTTTGCCTGTTGCAGAGTGAGAGTGACCCCTCCTGCCTGGACCTGCTCAGGGGTCAGGGTGACCCCAAGAGCCTGGACCTGCTCAGTGGTGAGAGTGACCCCAGGTACCTGGGCCTGCTCAGGGGCGACAGTGATCCCTGGTACCGGAGACACTTTAGGAGTGGTGATCCCTGTCACTGAAGTAGGCTCAGGGGCAACAGATATCCCTGGTACTATGGCCTGCTCTGGTCTCTGGGTGACCCCCAGTACTTGCATCTGATCAGGGGTTAGAGGCAACCCCAGTGCCTTTGCCTGTTGCAGAGTGAGAGTGACCCCTCCTGCCTGGACCTGCTCAGGAGTGAGGGTGACCCCAAGTGCCTGGGCCTGCTCAGGGGTGAGGGTGACCCCAGGTACCTGGGCCTGCTCAGGGGCGACAGTGATCCCTGGTACCGGAGACACTTTAGGAGTGGTGATCCCTGTCACTGAAGTAGGCTCAGGGGCAACAGATATCCCTGGTACTATGGCCTGCTCTGGTCTCTGGGTGACCCCCAGTACTTGCATCTGATCAGGGGTCAGAGGGAACCCCAGTGCCTTTGCCTGTTGCAGAGTGAGAGTGACCCCTCCTGCCTGGACCTGCTCAGGGGTGAGGGTGACCCCAAGAGCCTGGGCCTGCTCAGGGGTGAGAGTGACCCCAGGTACCTGGGCCTGCTCAGGGGCAAGAGTGATCCCTGGTACCGGAGACTTTTTAGGAGTGGTGATCCCTGTCACTGAAGTAGGCTCAGGGGCAACAGATATCCCTGGTACTATGGCCTGCTCTGGTCTCTGGGTGACCCCCAGTACTTGCATCTGATCAGGGGTTAGAGGCAACCCCAGTGCCTTTGCCTGTTGCAGAGTGAGAGTGACCCCTCCTGCCTGGACCTGCTCAGGGGTGAGGGTGACCCCAAGTGCCTGGGCCTGCTCAGGGGTGAGGGTGACCCCAGGTACCTGGGCCTGCTCAGGGGCGACAGTGATCCCTGGTACCGGAGACACTTTAGGAGTGGTGATCCCTGTCACTGAAGTAGGCTCAGGGGCAACAGATATCCCTGGTACTATGGCCTGCTCTGGTCTCTGGGTGACCCCCAGTACTTGCATCTGATCAGGGGTCAGAGGGAACCCCAGTGCCTTTGCCTGTTGCAGAGTGAGAGTGACCCCTCCTGCCTGGACCTGCTCAGGGGTGAGGGTGATCCCAAGAGCCTGGGCCTGCTCAGGGGTCAGAGTGACCCCAGGTACCTGGGCCTGCTCAGGGGCAAGAGTGATCCCTGGTACCGGAGACTTTTTAGGAGTGGTGATCCCTGTCACTGAAGTAGGCTCAGGGGCAACAGATATCCCTGGTACTATGGCCTGCTCTGGTCTCTGGGTGACCCCCAGTACTTGCATCTGATCAGGGGTTAAAGGCAACCCCAGTGCCTTTGCCTGTTGCAGAGTGAGAGTGACCCCTCCTGCCTGGACCTGCTCAGGGGTGAGGGTGACCCCAAGTGCCTGGGCCTGCTCAGGGGTGAGGGTGACCCCAGGTACCTGGGCCTGCTCAGGGGCGACAGTGATCCCTGGTACCGGAGACACTTTAGGAGTGGTGATCCCTTTCACTGAAGTAGGCTCAGGGGCAACAGATATCCCTGGTACTATGGCCTGCTCTGGTCTCTGGGTGACCCCCAGTACTTGCATCTGATCAGGGGTCAGAGGGAACCCCAGTGCCTTTGCCTGTTGCAGAGTGAGAGTGACCCCTCCTGCCTGGACCTGCTCAGGGGTGAGGGTGATCCCAAGAGCCTGGGCCTGCTCAGGGGTGAGGGTGACCCCAGGTACCTGGGCCTGCTCAGGGGCGACAGTGATCCCTGGTACCGGAGACACTTTAGGAGTGGTGATCCCTTTCACTGAAGTAGGCTCAGGGGCAACAGATATCCCTGGTACTATGGCCTGCTCTGGTCTCTGGGTGACCCCCAGTACTTGCATCTGATCAGGGGTCAGAGGGAACCGCAGTGCCTTTGCCTGTTGCAGAGTGAGAGTGACCCCTCCTGCCTGGACCTGCTCAGGGGTGAGGGTGATCCCAAGAGCCTGGGCCTGCTCAGGGGTGAGAGTGACCCCAGGTACCTGGGCCTGCTCAGGGGCAAGAGTGATCCCTGGTACCGGAGACTTTTTAGGAGTGGTGATCCCTGTCACTGAAGTAGGCTCAGGGGCAACAGATATCCCTGGTACTATGGCCTGCTCTGGTCTCTGGGTGACCCCCAGTACTTGCATCTGATCAGGGGTTAAATGCAACCCCAGTGCCTTTGCCTGTTGCAGAGTGAGAGTGACCCCTCCTGCCTGGACCTGCTCAGGGGTGAGGGTGACCCCAAGTGCCTGGGCCTGCTCAGGGGTTAGGGTGACCCCAGGTACCTGGGCCTGCTCAGGGGCGACAGTGATCCCTGGTACCGGAGACACTTTAGGAGTGGTGATCCCTGTCACTGAAGTAGGCTCAGGGGCAACAGATATCCCTGGTACTATGGCCTGCTCTGGTCTCTGGGTGACCCCCAGTACTTGCATCTGATCAGGGGTCAGAGGGAACCCCAGTGCCTTTGCCTGTTGCAGAGTGAGAGTGACCCCTCCTGCCTGGACCTGCTCAGGGGTGAGGGTGATCCCACGAGCCTGGGCCTGCTCAGGGGTCAGAGTGACCCCAGGTACCTGGGCCTGCTCAGGGGCAAGAGTGATCCCTGGTACCGGAGACTTTTTAGGAGTGGTGATCCCTTTCACTGAAGTAGGCTCAGGGGCAACAGATATCCCTGGTACTATGGCCTGCTCTGGTCTCTGGGTGACCCCCAGTACTTGCATCTGATCAGGGGTTAAAGGCAACCCCAGTGCCTTTGCCTGTTGAAGAGTGAGAGTGACCCCTCCTGCCTGGACCTGCTCAGGGGTGAGGGTGACCCCAAGAGCCTGGGCCTGCTCAGGGGTGAGAGTGACCCCAGGTACCTTGGCCTGCTCAGGGGCAACAGTGATCCCTGGTACTATGGCCTGCTCTGGTCTCTGGGTGACCCCCAGTACTTGCATCTGATCAGGGGTCAGAGGGAACCCCAGTGCCTTTGCCTGTTGCAGAGTGAGAGTGACTCCTCCTGCCTGGACCTGGTCAGGGGTGAGGGTGACACCACGTGCCTGGGCCTGCTCAGGGGTGACAGTGATCCCTGGTACTTCTGTCCTGCTTGGGGTGATAGTGACACCTGGTATCTGGGAGTGTTTAGGTGTGATAGATATATCGGGAATTGAAGTTATCTCAGGGGCAATAGTTACGCTGGTTACTGTGGCCTGCTCTGGTCTCTGTGTGACCCCCAGTACTTGCATCTGATCAGGGGTTAGAGGGAACCCCAGTGCCTGTGCCTGTTGGAGAGTGAGACTGACCCCTCCTGCCTGGACCTGCTCAGGGGTGAGGGTGATCCCAAGAGCCAGGGCCTGCTCAGGGGTCAGAGTGACCCCAGGTACCTGGGCCTTCTCAGGGGCAAGAGTGATCCCTGGTACCGGAGACACTTTAGGAGTGGTGATCCCTGTCACTGAAGTAGGCTCAGGGGCAACAGATATCCCTGGTACTATGGCCTGCTCTGGTCTCTGGGTGACCCCCAGTACTTGCATCTGATCAGGGGTTAAATGCAACCCCAGTGCCTTTGCCTGTTGCAAAGTGAGAGTGACCCCTCCTGCCTGGACCTGCTCAGGGGTGAGAGTGACTCCAAGTGCCTGGGCCTGCTCAGGGGTGACAGTGATCCCAGATACCCCGGCCTGCTCAGGTATAACACTGACCCCAGGTACCCGAGACTCTGTAGGAGTGATGGTGATCCCTGGGATTGCAGTTGGCTCAGGGGCAATAGTTATCCTTCGTGACTTGGCCTGCTCTGGTCTCTGGGTGAACCCCATTTCTTGCATCTGATCAGGGGGAGGAGCGATCCCCAATGCCTGTGTTTGTTGGAGAGTGAGAGTGATCCCTCCTGCCTGGACCTGGTCAGGGGTGATGGTGACACCAGGTGTCTGGGCCTGCCCAGGGGTGACAGTGATCCCTGGTACCTGGGCCTGCTCTGGAGCAACAGTTTTCCCTGGTACTTCTGTGCTGCTTGGGGTGACAATGACTCCTGGTATCTGGGAGTGTTTAGTTGTGACAGATATATCAGGAAATGAAGTCTTCTCAGTGACCTTCTCTGGCCTATGAGTGACCCCCAGTACTTCCATCTGATGAGGAGTTAGAGGCAAATCCAGTGCCTTTGCCTGTTGCAGAGTGAGAGTGACCCCTCCTGCCTTGACCTGCTCAGGGGTAAGGGTGACCCCAAGTGCCTGGACCTGCTCAGGAGGAACAGTGATCCCTGGTACCAGGGCCGGCTCTGGGGC
The DNA here is from genome assembly GCF_027595985.1 of Sorex araneus. NCBI lineage: Eukaryota > Metazoa > Chordata > Mammalia > Eulipotyphla > Soricidae > Sorex > Sorex araneus. Next base: position 227,292,032 of record NC_073303.1, on the reverse strand, counting down.
AACAGTTTTCCCTGGTACTTCCGTCCTGCTTGGGGTGACAATGACTCCTGGTATCTGGGAGTGTTTAGGTGTGATAGATATATCAGGAATTGAAGTCTTTTCAGGGGCAACGGTTATCCCTGATACTATGGCCTGCTCTGGTCTCTGGGTGACCCCCAGTACTTGCATTTGATCAGGGGTTAGAGGGAACCCCAGTGCCTTTGCCTGTTGCAGAGTGAGTGTGACCCCTCCTGCCTGGACCTGCTCAGGGGTGAGGGTGACCCCTAGTGCCTGGGCCTGCTCAGGGGTGAGAGTGACCCCAGGTACCTTGGCCTGCTCAGGGGCAACAGTGATCCCTGGTACTGGAGACTCTTTAGGAGTGGTGATCCCTGTCATTGAAGTCAGCTCAGGGGCAATAGTTATCCCTGGTACTATGGCCTGCTCTTGTCTTTGGGTGACCCCCAGTACTTGCATCTGATCTGGGGTTAGGGGGAACCCCAGTGCCTTTGCCTGTTGGAGAGTGAGAGTGACCCCTCCTGCTCGGACCTGCTCAGGGGTGAGTGTGACCCCAAGTGCCTGGGCCTGTTCAGTGGTAACAGTGATTTCAGATACACGGGCCTGCTCAGGGGCAATAGTTTTCCCTCGTACCTTGTCCTGTTCTGGTCTCTGGGTGACCCCCAGTACTTGCATCTGATCAGAGGTTAGAGGAAACCCCAGTGCCTGTGCTTGTTGCAGAGTGAGAGTGACCCCTCCTGCATGGACTTGCTCAGGGGTGAGGGTGATTCCAAGAGCCTGGGCCTGCTCAGGGGTGAGTGTGACCCCAGGTACCTGGGCCTGCTCAGGGGTGACAGTGGTCCCTGGTATTTCTGTCTGCTTTGGGGTGACAGTGATTCCTGGGATCTGAGTGTGTTTAGGAGTGATGGTGATCCCTGGAATTGAAGTCTTCTCAGGGGCAATAGCTATATCTGACACCGGTGCCTGCTCTGGTCTCTGGGTGACCCCCAGGACTTCCATCTGATCAGGGGTTAGAGGCAACCCCAGTGCCTGTGCCTGTTGCAGAGTGAGAGTGACCCCTCCTGCCTGGACCTGCTCAGGGGTGAGTGTGACCCCAAGTGCCTGGGCCTGTTCAGTGGTAACAGTGATTTCAGATACACGGGCCTGCTCAGGGGCAATAGTTTTCCCTCGTACCTTGTCCTGTTCTGGTCTCTGGGTGACCCCCAGTACTTGCATCTGATCAGAGGTTAGAGGAAACCCCAGTGCCTGTGCTTGTTGCAGAGTGAGAGTGACCCCTCCTGCATGGACTTGCTCAGGTGTGAGGGTGATTCCAAGAGCCTGGGCCTGCTCAGGGGTGAGTGTGACCCCAGGTACCTGGGCCTGCTCAGGGGTGACAGTGGTCCCTGGTATTTCTGTCTGCTTTGGGGTGACAGTGATTCCTGGGATCTGAGTGTGTTTAGGAGTGATGGTGATCCCTGGAATTGAAGTCTTCTCAGGGGCAATAGCTATATCTGACACCGGTGCCTGCTCTGGTCTCTGGGTGACCCCCAGGACTTCCATCTGATCAGGGGTTAGAGGCAACCCCAGTGCCTGTGCCTGTTGCAGAGTGAGAGTGACCCCTCCTGCCTGGACCTGCTCAGGGGTGAGTGTGACCCCAAGTGCCTGGGCCTGTTCAGTGGTAACAGTGATTTCAGATACACGGGCCTGCTCAGGGGCAATAGTTTTCCCTCGTACCTTGTCCTGTTCTGGTCTCTGGGTGACCCCCAGTACTTGCATCTGATCAGAGGTTAGAGGAAACCCCAGTGCCTGTGCTTGTTGCAGAGTGAGAGTGACCCCTCCTGCATGGACTTGCTCAGGGGTGAGGGTGATTCCAAGAGCCTGGGCCTGCTCAGGGGTGAGTGTGACCCCAGGTACCTGGGCCTGCTCAGGGGTGACAGTGGTCTCTGGTATTTCTGTCTGCTTTGGGGTGACAGTGATTCCTGGGATCTGAGTGTGTTTAGGAGTGATGGTGATCCCTGGAATTGAAGTCTTCTCAGGGGCAATAGCTATATCTGACACCGGTGCCTGCTCTGGTCTCTGGGTGACCCCCAGGACTTCCATCTGATCAGGGGTTAGAGGCAACCCCAGTGCCTGTGCCTGTTGCAGAGTGAGAGTGACCCCTCCTGCCTGGACCTGCTCAGGGGTGAGGGTGACCCCAAGTGCCCTGGCCTGCTCAGGGGTGAGAGTGATCCTCCATTCCTGGGACTCCTTGGGGGCTTGAATGATCCTCTGCGACTTTACCTGTACCTGCTCTGGGGTGACAGTAACTCCTGGTAACTGAGCCTCCTCAGACATGAATGTGGTCTCTGACAACTGGACCTGCTCAGGTATAAATTTGATCCCTAATGCTTCTCTCTGGTCCATGGTGAGACTGAATCCTAGATCCTCAACTTGTTGCCGTGTGAGAGTGACCCCTCCCTCCTGGACCTGCTCAGTCGTGAGGTTGATCCCCAGTGATTCCGCTTGTTGGATCGTTAGAGTAATCCCTTGTTCCTGGATTTGTTTAGGAGTAAGAATAGTCTCCTGTGATTGGACTTGTCCTTGGGTAGTTGTGACCCTCAATTTTTGTTCTTGTTTAGAACTTGGAAGAATATGTTTTGCCTTGGTATATTCTAATGTAAGAGATTCTTCTGATGGCTCAGCCTGCGCAGGAAGAAGAGTTGTCCCCAGTTCCTGCTCTTGCTTAGTTGTGGCAATGATATGCTTCTGTGGATCCTCTTCCTCGGAAACAGGAATGATCCTAGATGGGGGTAATTTTGTTTGGGTTTTAGAAGTGATTGGAGATGGGAGAGTTCTATCGAGTTTCTCTGATGACTGAGCTCCCTGGAACTCTTCTTTTTTGTATGAGTCAGATGCGTCTTTCAATTGCTCTTTCCCTCTGATAGATGGAGAGATCTCAAGTCTTACTTCTTCAGTTTTTTTCTCCTTACCACCCCCTTTTTTTTTCTGCTTCTGCCTTTCATAGTCTTCTGTCTTTTTCTTTCCTGTCTTCATTAACACTTCTTTTTCCCTACTAATATCTGTCTTTGAAAATTCCATTTCCCCTTGCTCTTCCTCACTTTTTGTCATCTGAAATTCTTTCAATGTCATTTTATACTTTTCTTCTTCCAGTTGCTGTTGCTTTGACCTCCCAAGCTGCGCTTCCCTCTCTTCATGTCCTTTACCTTGTTCAATCTGCACTTGCATCCTCTGTTTTGGCTGCTTCTCCCTCACCTCTTTTTCCTGCCCCTCTGTTTGCTCTTCCTCTTCCATGTGGAAGTCTGCTTCTCCCTTCTCTAAATTCTGATCTGTCATCTCATCTCTTTCTTTTTGCGACTGGGACTTAAGACTCATATCAATATCTTTTTCTTTACTTTTTTGTAAATAATCCTCTTGATTCTTATTTTGCTCCTCCTGGTCTTTGTCTTCTACAGAGACTCCTGAAATATCTCCTTCACTTACTATTTCAGTCACCATCCTTTGCATTAAATGGTCAGTTTTGGGGTCCGTGCTCCTATATGAGACTGAGGTGCTAATTGCAGATGTTGCTGTACTTGGCATCTGAACATTCAATTCTGGTATAATTGAGTCTTCCTCTTTTTGTTTGTCTACTCTTTTTTTCTTCTTTTTTATATCTTTGTATTTTTTCACAACAGCTGTCACGGTGTCAGCCACTTTTTCAAAGTATTCCTCTATTTGTTCCTTTATAACTCCTAAATCTTCATCTTCTTTTTTGTCTACTAACTCTTTGTGCCAAGTTTTTTTATCCCAAAGCTTTTCTGCCTCCTTAATTCTGTCTTTTAGGTAATCTACTACAGATTTCTGAAAGTCCTCTATATTTCTCTGTTCATGTTCATCTTGTTGACTTTCTAGATCTCTAGTAAATTCTGAAGTCTCTCTGGTTATTTTAGATGCACTTTCAAGTTTATAGGATTTGGTGGAGGCTGGGACATTCTTATCAATTTCTCCTTCTTCACTTGCAGCTAGTTTTAAAATCCGTTTCTGGCGTTTTGGTTTTACTTTCTCAATAGGAACCTTTAAACGGCTTGTCTTTGACTGTACTTCACCAATCTGCCTAGAATCTTTGTGTATGGACTCTGGGGTCTCTTCTTTGGTAGCCTCTGAATGAGTACCCTTTTTTCGTTTCACTTTCTCAGTGGGAATCTTTATTTGGCCTGTTTTTGACTGTCCTTCACCAATTTGCCTAGTATCTTTGTATTTTGGCTCAGGGGTCTCTTCCTCTGTACTCTCTGAACGAGTATCTTTTGTATCTTTTTTATCAAATAAATAGTCTGAACGAGTATCTTTTGTATCTTTTTTATCAAATAAATAGTCTGAACGAGTATCTTTTGTATCTTTTTTATCAAATAAATAGTCTGAACGAGTATCTTTTGTATCTTTTTTATCAAATAAAAATGCAGATTTGATCTTCCTGAATCGATCAGTTGTACTCCTCTTGTGACCAATAGAAGAGGCATCATAAGAGACATCTGGACTTTTGGATACAAGAGTGGAGTCTGATCCTGTTTCTTCTTTCATCTCTTCCAGCGGTGGTAACTCAACTTGGATATCAGTTTTGGTGACTTCAATTTCCTCTTCGTCTTTATCAATTCTGTGTTTTGATCCAGAAATCTTAGGTGCACTCAGGCTTCTAACATGCCTTTTTTTCTGTGGCTGATCAATCCCATAACTACTTCTCTTCTGTGATAACTGGCCTTGGGAGATTTCTTTATCAGGGGATATCTGTTCATCTTCATATATATGTGGAACAGTTGAGTCCCACTTCATCCCCAAAGTTCCGGCCTCTTTTTGAAGGCCCGCATCTACAATACTTTCAGTTTCTTTATCTGCAGTGCTTCCTGTGGTACTAGCCAAGGATGACTGGGGAGGAAGCTCAGGTGGTGGTTTAATGAATGTTGCGGACATTACTTGCTGACAAAGTCTTTCGTATTTTTCTTCTGCAATTTGAAGACTCTGCTGAAGCATTTCATTTTTTTCACAAATATAACTTATTATTTGCTTATTTACTAGATTTTTTTTATTTTCATCTTCCTCATCTGTTTGCCCAGTGTCACTTTGGACTGTTAATACTTTTACTTCATCATTTAGTGTAGTCAAAGCTTTAGAAAGACTTGATATTGTTGCTGATATATACTTAATAGCATTGCTTTCCAATTTAGTGAACATTGAAGTACCTGCAAGTTCCTGTAACATATCTTGGATTTCTGAAATCTTTGTTTTTGTTGCAAAGTCGTCACTAAGTATCTGCTCTGGTTTTAAAGCATGGGCTGTTGCAGGTCGCTTTGTAGCTCTTTCTTTCCAAGATTTCCATAGGGTACCTCTAAATACTAGAAGAAGAAAACAGAACATAAGATAAAGATTGCTCTTATTCTTTTGTGTTATGCTCTTCCTAAGATTAAGAAGTTTACCTTAAATTAATAGATAGCTGTAAGATAAGATTTATCAGGGTACCAGAGTGATAGTACAGTAGGTAGGGTAAGGCACTTTCCTTGTATGTGGCAAATCTGGGTTCAAATCTAGCACCCCATATGATCCCCCGAGCTCACCAGAAGTGATCCCTAAGTGCAGAGCCATGTGTAAGCCTTGAGCATAACTGCATATGGCCACAAAACAAAAACAAACCAAAAAATAATGGCAGCAATTGTTTATCAAATAGAGTATATTAATCAACATATTAAATTAGGAAAACTAAACTAAAGAAGTTTTGAAATGTGTAATTAGAAGTACTGGGGATGGGACCCAGGTCAGTTGCATGCAAGGCAAGTGCTGTGCTATCACTCTGGTCCAAACCTATGTTCTCCTTTGAACACATATATCTGTTTTTTATCCATTCAGGAGAAGCCCAAGTTCTCTCTTGAACATATACTCCTCTTTCTCTTCCCTGTTTAGGTAAATTTATTCCAATAAAAACTATCTTGCTTCACTGAAATTTTTAAAACTCAAGACGACAGGAATCTTTTGTTTATTTGGCTTGATTTGGGGCTATACCTGCCAATGCTTAGGGGTCACTCCTGGCAGTGCTCAGGGGACCATATGGGATGCTGGTGATTAAATCCAGCTTGGCCACCTGCAAGGCAAGCACACTACCTGCTGGATTACTGCCCCGGCCCCAAGAGTACAGGAACTTTATCAAACAAATTCCTCACCACAATGCTTTGAAAGTAGAAATTAACCACAAATGACAAACTAGAAAAACACAACACTTGATTTTTTTTGGAGGGGTCACACCCGGCAATGCGAAGGGATTACCTCCTGACTTTGCACTCAGGAATTACTCCTGGTGGTGCTCAGAGTACCATATGGGATGCTGGGAATCAAAGCTGGGTTGGCCACGTGCAAGGCAAACGTCCTACCTGTTGTGCTATAGCTCCAGCTCCAACACTTGAAAATTAAACATCATACTACTAAAAAAGTAGTGGGTCAATGAGGAACTTTAAAGTGGTCAAAACATTTTCAGGAAATGGGGTTACGTCAGTAGTACAATGGGGAGGGCACTTGCCTTGATTGTGCTGAGCCAACTTATCTCCAGCTCCCTATGTGGTCTTTCCAGCTCCAAGCTTCTCCAGGAGTCATCTCTGAGCTCAGGAGTAAACCCTGAGCATCATTGGGCATGACCAATAAATAAATAAGTTCTGGAATACTCTCAGTCCCGCCCGCACAGCAGAGCCTAGCAAGCTACCTGTGGCATATTCGATATGCCAAAAACAGTAACAATAGGTCTCATTATCCTGACCCTGAAAGAGCTTCCAATTGCTGTGAAAGACGAGTAAGGAGAGGCTACTAAAATCTCAGAGCTGAGTATAATAGAGATGTTACTGATGCCCGCTCGAGTAGATCGATGAACAATGGGATGACAGTGACAGTGATACAGTGAAGTTCTGGAAATGAGTCAGGCAGTTAGTCAAAGGATTAGTGTACATGCTTTGCCTGTGGGATACCAAGATTTGATTCCTATTAGTGCATGTCCCCTGCAGTTTAAAAAAATTTTCAGTTACAAAAACACTTAAAGATGTCAGAGTGATAGTAGATTGTGTAGAGCATTTGCTTTGCATGTGGTCAACCCAGGTTCTATCCCTGGCATCCCATATGGTCCACCGAGAACTGTCAGGAGTAATTCCTGAGTGCATAGCCAGAAGTGATCCCTGAGCATTGCTGGGTGTGACCCAAAAAGCCAATAAAACAAAACAAAATATGACATTAAAAAAAACAACAACCATGGGGCTGGAGAGATAGCACAGCGGGTAGGGCGTTTGCCTTACACGCGGTCGACCCGGATTCAATTCCCAGCATCCCATATGGTCCCCTGAGCACCGCCAGGACTAATTCCTGAGTGAAGAGCCAGGAGTAACCCCTGTTCATGCCCAGGGGTGACCCCCCCCAAAAAAAAAGCAGTGGTGGGAGGATAGGAGACAATGAAGAATGGATCAGAGGTGACATAAAGATGATGGTGAAAGGTCATGGACACTTTGGTCATGATAAATAGTAACTTTTTCTATCACTATGTCACTGTCACTGTCATCCCGTTGTTCATCGATTTGCTCAAGCGGGCACCAGTAACATCTCCATTGTGAGACTTGTTGTTGCTGTTTATGGCATATCGAATATACCACGGGTAGCTTGCCAGGCTCTGCCGTGAGGGCAGGATACTCTCGGTAGCTTGCCGGGCTCTCTGAGAGGGACAGAGGAATCAAACCCAGGTTGGTCACGTACAAGGCAAACATCCTAGCCGTACTTTTAAATTAAATTTTAAATGTTAAAAATGTAAGGACTATTGTAACCATATTACCTAACCTATAACAAATAATTAAAAATAACTAACGCTATAGCTATTAAAAAATTAGGCAAGGAGATCTCAAATTTCTGAAATGCATGTTTTGCACTTCAACTCAATCCTTGGCACCTGTGGTCCCCTAAGCACTGTCAAGAGTGGCCCTCAACCACTAAATTAGTAGTCCTCAAGCACTATAAGATGTAGTTCAAAAAACAAATAATGCCCTCCGCCCAGATGAGATCTGGAGCAGCCGTGCATGACACGCCCCCTCTGCTCCTTAAAGACTATGATCCGGGAGGTCTACTAACACATTTTGGCACCGAGAGACTTATAGAAATGCATCTAGACTGTAAACTGAGCTAAAACAACAGAAATCCAAAACTGCGCGGCTGCTGTTGTGGCCGCGTGAGCTCCGATAATCTTCATTCTCAGCAATGGAAAACAAACTATCAAATGATTCCTTTTCAGCAGGTTTGATTGTTGGGGGAAAATTCCAAATAATAATAGTCGGTTCTCTGTTGAAATATTGAATATATCCAAAGTATAGAGAGAATAAAGTGAAGATCATTGGCCACTCAGGTGCGGGGGGGTGGGGGGTGGGAGGGGGATATATTGGGGTTCTTGGTTGGGGGACAGGTGCACTGGTGAAGGGATGGGGGTTTGATCATTATAAGACTGAGACTTAAACCTGAAAGCTTTGTAACTTTTGTCACGGTGATTCAATAAAATAAAAGAAAAGAAAAGAACAGACTATTAAGACATGTAGGTGAAGAGCAAGAAAGATAGTATATGGGGGAAGGCACTTGACTTGTTCATACTGATTTGATTCCTGCATATGGTCCTGTTATTCTCCAAGCTTAGGGATCATACTGGGAATGATCCCTGAGCACAGAACCAGGAATAATCTCTTGAGCACTTCCAGGGATACCACCTCCTTCAAAAAGAAAAGAAAAGAAACAAGCAGATGAAATATATATCACTGTATCACTGTATCACTGTCATCCCATTGTTCATTGATTTGCTCGAGTGGATGCCAATAACATCTCCATTCGTCCTTTCACTTGTAGCCCAATGGTGTAATGGGGCCTCTTTCAGAATCAGGGGAATGAGGACCGTCGTTGTTACTGTTTTTGGCATATCGAGTAAGCCACAGGGAGCTTGCCAGGCTCTGCCGTGCGGGCAGGATACTCTTGGTAGCTTGCTGGGCTCTCCAAGAAGGACGGAAGCTTTTGGGGTAGCCTCCAATTGCCTTTACAGGTGTTCCCAATCTACCGAATGTAAGCTTTTGGTAGACTGGCATGTTGTAATGATCTGCACACTGACAAACATGCACCTGCTTGCATCTCTGGGCAGCACCTGGGACATCTGCAGCCTCATGTTGGTTGATCTCCTTGAGGTTGATGGAATGCACCTGGAGGTTGTTGAGCAGCTGGCAGAACAGGACCCTATCGTGGAGGGTCTGTGCCAGGTTGAACACCTGCACCAAGTCCCAGGTCACTGGGTGGTTGTCTGACAGCACTCCACAGTGGATGAGTCACTGTGCTCACTGCCACCATGGCACTGCGACTCGGCCCAGCCCAGGCAGGCGGCAATGCTGCAGCTGCCGCTGTGGTTTCTCTATGCTGGGCTGATGCCATTCTGTCCGAATCTTGCAAAACAGCTGGCAATGTCCATCAGGAATCACGTAGAGTTTCAGCAGGGATCATGCCTAGAGTTCCATGTCTGGCGTGCTGAGTCACACCCTGTCTAAGGTGAGATGGTGAGCTGGGTTCAGAAGAGTGCAAGGGGTTCCAGTGGTGTTGGTGCCATCTTGCCTCCAATCAAATATGGTGTGGTAATTATGGAAAATGAATAGGGAGTGTCTTACGATGTTTAGGTATGTTCACTAATACGTGAAGCTCAGCCTGAGCATGTAGAAAGCAGCCTAGAGCATGGCAGCAGTTGGGTTGTGGAGGATGGCAGCCGGGGCTGGGTCCCTTGAGATAGGGAGCCCCTCTCTGGGGCACCCTGAGTGAAAACAGCCTGGCGCAGAGTCCTGAGCAGCATTCACTGTCATGCATATGCGACGCTTCTGCCTGGGTGGGAGGGAACCACCACACCCACTTTCTCTCTAGCAGCCAGCTGGACAGTTTTCCATGTTTTTATTGAAATACAAAAGTGCAAAGGTGAAATACATGATTGGTGCTGGGAAGCCGGGTCATAGGGCGGCCAACAATATATATATTCCCGAGAAAAAAATAGAAAAATTATGTAGCTAGTAGCCATACTTACAAGAAATTTTGAAGAAGTTCTTCAGGATATAAATTCATACAAAGAAATAAAGAGCTACAATATATGTGGGTAAATATAAAGAGACAATAAAATTATTTTCTATCAAGTACCTCAGAATCAGTTTAACTAAAGAAGTGAAGGCCCAATCCAAAGAAAACAACTAAACACTGCTTCAATAGATAAAAGAGGACATGAGGAATGGAGATACATCCCCTGCTTATGGGTTAGAAGGATTAACATTGTCAAAATGGCAATACTCCCCAAAACATCATGCAGATTCAGTATGTCCCTATAAGTATACCTATGACATTTTTCAAAGAATTAGATCAAACAGTTCTGAAACTCAGATGGAACAACAAACCCTCACAAATAGCTAAAGTAATCTTTGGGAATAAGATGAGAAATTGCCTTCCCCAACTTCAAACTGCACTTACAAAGAGGCAGTAATTAAAACAGCATGGTATTGGAATAAAGACAGTACCATAGATCAATGGAAAAGAGCTGACTATCATGCTGATACAGACCCTCAAATGTATGACCATTTAATCTTTGACAGAGGAACAAGTAATACGAAGTGAAGCAAGGAAAGCCTCTTCAACAAGCAGTGCTGGGAAACCCAGGCAGCTACATGTACAAAAATGAACTCAGGGGCTGGAGCAATAGCACAGCGGGTAGGGTGTTTGCCTTGCACGCGGCCGACCTGGGTTCGATTCCCAGCATCCCATATGGTCCCCTGAGCACCGCCAGGAGTAACTCCTGAGTGCAAAGCCAGGAGGTAACCCCTGTGCATTGCCAGGTGTGACCCAAAAAGAAAAAAAAATGAACTCAGACCTCTATCTAATGCCTTGCACAAAAGTCAGGTCAAAATGAATTAAAGACCCTAACATCAGACCTGAATCCATAAACTACATGAAGGAAAACACAGCCAGAACTCTCCATGACATTGAAGCTAAATCTTCAAAGATGAATCATCTTCAAAGATGAAACACCAGTGACCAAGCAAGTGTAAGCAAAGATAAATGAGACCACATTAAACTAAAAAGCTTCTCCTTGGTCATTGTAAAAGGAGACAATGACCAAGATACAAAGACAGCCCATGAAATGGAAAAAATTACTTACCCAATGCCCATCTGTAAGGGGTTAATAGCAAAGATATATAACGTACGGGTAGAACTTTATAAGAAAAAAATCCAATCCCATCAAAAAATGAGAAGAAGTGAACAGAAAATTTCCTGAAGAAGTAAAAATGGCCAAAGGCACATGAAAAATGCTCTCCATCACTAATCATCAGGGAGATGCAAATCAGAACAACAGTGATATATCATCTCACACCACAAAGACACATCAAAAAGAACAAGAACAACCAGTGCTGGTGTGGATGTGGGAAGAAAGGGATTCTCATTCATTGTTGGTGGAATTCCAACTGATCTAGCCTTTATGGAAAACAATGTGGGCATTCCTCAAAAAACTAGAAATTGAGCTCCCATTTGACCCAGCATTACCACTTCTGGGAATATACCTTGGGAACCCAAAAACACACAATAAGGAGTGCCACCTGCACTTCTGTGATCACTGCAGCACTATTTTCAATAGCCAGAATCTGGAAACAACCCAAGTGCCCAAGAACAAATGACGGGATAAAGAAGCCACGACACATCTATGCAATGGAATACTACTCAGCCACCAGGGAAAATGAAGTCATGAGATTTGCTTCTAAATGGATGGACATGGAGAGTATAATACTGAGTGAAATAAGTCAGGGGAGAGAAACAGATATCGAATGAGTGAACTCATTTGTAGGATAAAGAACATAGTATGAGACTAATACCCAAGGACAGTAGAACAAGGGCCAGAGGACTATTTCATGGTTAGGAGATTGGCACATTCTATGTCTGTTCTCTCCCCTGACTCATTTCACTCAGCATGATACTCTCCATGTCCATTCATTTAGAAACAAATTCCATGACTTCATTTTCCCTGGTGGCTGAGTAGTGGAGGAGAGGCAAGTTAGGATAGAGAAGGTACTACTGTAAGAATAGTTGGAAATGATCACTCTGGACAAGAACTGAGTGCTGAAAGTATGTAGAGGAATGTACATAATAACCCTTCAATACCTGTATTTCAAACCATAATACCCAAGAGGAAAAAGGGAGAACAAGAGCAAGAGAAGAAGAAAAATGCCTGCCACAGAGGCAGATGTGGGTAGAGTTGGAGGGAGGGAAAATGGGGACATCGGTGGTAGAAAATGTACACTGGTGAAGGGACAGGTGTTAGAACATTGTATGAATAAAACCCAATCATGAACAACTTTGTGTATCTCAATAAAATAATTTTCTATTAAAAAACAATTTTCTACTTTTAAATATTTTAAGACAATTGCTAAAAACTATAGTATTGGATTTATGACATATAAAGATGTGAAATACATGTTACAACACCAAGGTAAGATAAATAATGGAGCTATTGAAACAAGAATTCTATATTTTTCTTGGATTAATCTAAAACAAATTATGATATCTTAACATGCAATCTATAGAACACAACCACTAAGAAAATTACTCAAAAGATATAAAGCAGGGTAGAGGTGATGGGAATTGAAACAGGCTATAGAGAAGAACAGAAGTTAAAAGAGAGATATGAGGAATATGTAATACAGTGAAATGGCAAGTATAATTCCAACCATATCAGTAATTTCATTAATTATGAATTAATATTCTTTAAAATTTATTTTTATTGCACTTTAAGTAACACTGTGTAATAGTGAAAACATTTATGGTTTTGATGTACAGTATACCGTCAAAATGCCCCAAATTTCATGAATGTCCTTATTTCACTTCTCTCCCCTCTTGGTAATATCAGTTTGTAAACTAAGGCCAAGGATTTATCATTATTCATTATTGTCTATGCTCTTGTTTTGTTTCTCTAAATACTACAAATGAGTAAGATCATCTTCTTATGTCCTTTGCTCTCTAATATATATCCTCCCCGCTCTGACTTATATCCTCCAGATTGACCCAAGTTGCAATGAACTGCAAGACAGCTTCATAGTATTCCGTGTGTATATATGCCACAAGACTGTGTGTGTGAGGGGGGTGAAGGGCAGGTTGAAAGCTTGCCTTGCTACAAGAGTGTGTGTGTGAAGGGGGTGAAGAGCAGGTTGGAAGCTTGCCTTGCTACAAGAATATGTGTGTAAGGGGGGTGAAGGGCACTTAGGATAGAGAAAAGGCCAACTTAACAGTAATAATTGGAAATGATGATTTTGGACAGGAATTGAGTGTTGAAAGCAGGTAAAAGGATATACTTGATAACCTTTCATTATTTGCATTGCAAACCATAAGGCCCAAAAGGAAACAGAGAGAGAGAGAGAGAGAGAGAGAGAGAGAGAGAGAATAAAAGTGCCTGCCATAGTGGCAGACATGTGGGGGATTGAGTGGGGCCCGGCCAGAGAAAGGAAACTGGGACCACTGGTGGTGGGAAAAGTACACTGGTGAAGGGATGGGTGTTGGAACATTACATGACTGAAATCCAATCATGAAAAACTGTAAGGGCTGGAGTGATAGCACAGCAGGTAGGGCGTTTGCCTTGCACGCGGCCGACCCAGGTTCGATTCCCAGCATCCCATATGGTCCCCTGAGCACCGCCAGGGGTAATTCCTGAGTGCAGAGCCAGGAGTGACCCCTGTGCATCGCCGGGTGTGACCCAAAAAGCAAAAAAAAAAAAAAAAAAAGAATCATGAAAAACTGTAAATGTTTCACTCTCTCTCTCTCTCTCTCTCTCTCTCTATATATATATATATACACACACACATATATGAGTTCTTAAACTATTATTAAATTATTCATCTCTCCTCTTAATTTTTGCCAACTTGTATTTTAAGAATATGTTATTAGGTGTGTACATTTTCACTGTGATAGCTTCCTGATGAACTGATTCTTTTATCATTATAAAATGTTTCACATTAAAAATGCCCCTCATGGGGCTGGATGGGTTTTAGAACATATAATATTCAACAGCAGGTTGAATCACTGTGATTCAATTTGTCACTGTCACTGTGATTTGTTTGAGCGGGCACCAGTGACGTCTCTCATTGAGAGACTTATTGTTACTGGTTTGGGCATATCCAGTACGCACGGGTAGCTTGCCAGGCTCTGGCGCACGGGCTCGATACTCTCTATAGCTTGCCCGGCTCTCCGAGAGGGAAGGAGTAATAGAACTCGGGTCGGCCACGTGAAAGGTGAATGCCCAACCGCTGTGCTATCGCTCCAGCCCATGTGATTCAATTAAAAAAAAAAAAGATATAGAGAAATTTAAATCCTGTTGCTGTCACCTGGGAAATATGTTAATAATTTCTTAAAAATTAAATATGAGACTGAGCGTCCCAGCCCTTGGTGCCAGCGCGCTATGCGCGCAGCCCCCGACCCAATCTCCAGCCAGTGTCCAGCAGACAGGGACCCCGCCCCTCGCCGCCAGCCACTGAGCCTGCTCCTCCTGCTTCCTCATCCAGGTGCGCCACTTCCCCTCACTGAGCGTCCCAGCCCATGGTGCCCGCGAGCTGCGCGCTCTCATGGCTCCCGGACCCCATCTCCAGCCAGTGACCAGTGGCCAAAAGGGGCGTGGCCCCTTTGGTAGTGGGCGTGGCCCCACTTCAGTGGGCGTGGTCGCCGGGAGTGGCGGCCGCTTGCGCTGCAGCAGTTATTTTCCCCTGTTCTAGTGTACTTGACAGATGTCGCAATCCCCATTAACCGACTTTGTGGAGATCTCCCCAGTTACCTCAAACACAAAAGCCTAAATTTACCACTAGCCTACTCCATTTGCACTAAAATATCAAAAACTCACGAAAAGAGAGATTAACTAGTTAGTTGGAAGGTCCCACTCCATACAACAGTGACAGCATGAAGAAACAGCTCAAATCCCCACAGCAAGGAGAGGACGAATAAGAGTCCAGAAGCCTCAGCGGGGGGTTCCCACAAATGCGATCTCTCTGATAAAGAATTCAGAGAAGAAATTCTGAGAATGTTCATCGAACTTGAAACGGTGGAGCAGTCATCGAAGAAATTACGGGAAGAAATGAGAGCAGAAATAGGAAAGCTACATTCAGAAATGTCACGAATTAAAGACAGTGTAGACAAAATAAAAAACACAGTGGGAGCCCTCAACAGTAAAATGGCTACAGCTGAAGAGAGAATTAGTGAGCTTGAAGATGAGCAACAGAAAGCCCACATGCTACAACAGACAATTGGAAAAGATCTTAAAATAGCTCTAGGGCGAATCAGAGACCTACGGGATGATGCCAAGAGGAATAACATAAGAATCATTGGAGTGCTTTTGGACCCGGCTGTGGAAGGAGCATGATGGAGGGGCCCGAGGGAGCGCCCTCGGACCCCAAGCAGCCCACTGAACTAATTCCGGCATGGGACCAGAGACCCCACGGCGTGCTGAAGCTGTGGGACCCGGGCATCCCCCAATTCTTTTAACCTGTCTCTCTCTCAACTCCTCCCTCCTGAGCACAGCGCAGGGGCCGCGGTTTTCCTGAGCGCAAAACGGAGACGCCGAGCCTCTCTCTAGGTTTCTCCATCTTATGAGCACCATAAAAGGGTAAAAGTTTATAGTGATGTTATTTCTGGTTGTACTTTCCCTGGACTTTATACAGAAACCCAAAACCGCGCGGCCGCGGCAGCGGCCGCGCGACTTAATGTCATCTTAGTATGAGCAATATGTAATGGTTCCTTTCTAATGGGGCGGACTTTTGTGGGAGATCCTAATAGTAAGTCTGTTGCTGAAATATTGAAGGCAATCAAAGTGGTAGCCATCTCACTAGACTGAACTAAGCTATATCCCCACGCCGGCTGAGAAGAAATTTTCTTCTTTCTCGGGAAGAAACGCGGTGTGTCATCAACTACAGTGTGATGTCCATTAAGCAAACAGACCTGGTGGCGTGGGAATGGGATATAAGGGGAAAAATTATGTACAAGGAACAGCGGGACGCTGGTGGAATCTCGAGCCGGAGCCGACACCAGCGCAAGACCGTCGGTTCCAGAGACTGCTTGCAGATACTCTACAAGTCTATCAACTAAGCCAGAGCCCCACGCCTGCTGATGACGGGAAATAACCATCCTTTTCGGTTTCTTTTTCCCTTGTCAGGCAGCGTGGCGATTACTAAAACAGGCGTGAACTCGGTGGCGCGGGGCAAGGGGGAAAAAGAAAAACTATGTAACAAACAGCGGGACTTAATATCTCTATATTCTTAGCAATGGAGAACTATCAAATGCCTCCTTGGCAATAGGACTGCTTTTCTTTTTTGGGGGAAACCCCAACAACGGTAGTGAGTTGTGTGTTGAAACATGGAATGTAATCGAAATAAGGCGTAAACGAAGTGAAACATATCATGTGCAAGGGTTGGGACTGGGGAGGTGGGAGGGGGCGGCAGGTATACTGGGGGGGTTGGTGATGGAAGATGGGCACTGGTGAAGTGAAGGGTGTTTGAGAACTGTATAACCGACATAATCCTGAGAACTATGTAACCCTCCACATGGTGATTCAATAAAATTAAAAAAAAAAAAAAAACCAGTGCTAATTTAAAAAAAAAAAAAAAAAAAAGAATCATTGGAGTTCCAGAAGGACAGGGAGGCAAGTCTAATGAGAAAGCCACAGTTAAAGAAATCATTGCTGAAAAGTTCCCAGAGCTGAATAATGCAGATGTTCAGATCCTAGGAGCCAGAAGGGTGCCAGCTAGAAGGGACCCTAATAAAAAGACCCCAAGACATATCATAGTCAGAATGATGGATGCCACGGGTAGGGACACAATACTGCAAGCAGCAAGGTCAAAAAAAGAAATCACATACAAAGGAACACCCCTTAGATTCACAGCAGACTTATCAGAGGAAACCCTCCAAGCCAGAAGACAGTGGTGGAATATAGTGAAAAAGCTCAATGAAATGAACGTCTCACCACGAATACTTTATCCGGCTAAGCTCTCATTCAAACTCGAAGGAACCATACACAATTTCATGGATAAACAAAACTAAGGAACTTCATAGACTCAAAACCAAGCTTAAAAGAAGGACTAAAGGACTTTTGTAAGACAAGGTAAAACCCTATAAGAACAACAAACCCTGCAGAAAGATGACACAAGACCCCATGACAATAATCTCTCTCAATGTCAATGGCCTAAATGCACCAATTAAAAGACACAGAGTGGCAAAATGGATTCGGAAACAAAACCCAACATTCTGCTGCCTACAAGAAACACACTTGAACAGTCAGAGCAAACACAGACTGAAAGTCAAAGGATGGAAAACAATCCTGCAAGCAAACAACTCCCTCAAAAAAGCTGGGATTGCCATACTAATATCCAACAACATAGATTTCAGCTGAAAAAGATTAGAAGGGACAGCGAAGGTCACTTTCTATTTATCAAGGGATATGTACAACAGGAAGAAATCACACTCTTAAACGTACACGCACCTAATGGGCGACCGGCTAAATACATGAAACAAGTCCTAACAGACTTTAAGGAGGACATTGCAAGGAGCACAATAGTAGTCAGAGACTTCAACACCGCCTTATCACCTCTGGATAGATCGACAAAAATAAAACTCACCAAGGAAATAATGACACTGAAGGAAGAAGTAGAAGAAAGAGGCCTAATAGACCTATACAGGGCTTTATACCCCCGCCCCCCAAAATAAAGAATACACATTCTTTTCCAGTGCACACGGAACATTTTCCATAATAGACCATGTACTGGGACACAAAACATACCTCAATAGAATCGGAAAAATAGAAATTGTATCACAAATTGTATCAACTACCTTCTCAGACCACAATACTCTGAAGATAGAAGCTAACCACACACAGACGCAGAGAATCAAAGCAAACACCTGGAAAATAAACAGCTCAGTGTTGAACAGTGAGTGGGTCAGGAAGGAAATCAAGGAAGAAATCAAGACATACCTCGAAACAAATGAAAATGAAGACACAAGCTACCAAAACCTATGGGACACAGCTAAAGCTGTGTTAAGGGGAAAATTTATAGCTCTGCAAGCATTCCTTAGGAAGGAAGAAAGGGCCTACACAGACAGCTTGACTTTATAGCTCAATGCTTTAAAAAAGAACCAGAAAAAGGAACCCAAACCAGACCGAAGGAAGGAAATAATAAAAATTAGAGTAGAAATTAACGACATGGAAACCCAGAAAACAATCCGAAAGGTCAATGAAACCAAGAGCTGGTTCTTTGAGAAAATAAACAAGATTGATAAACCACTAGCAAGACTCACAAAGAAATAGAGAGAGAAAACCCTAATAAACTGAATCAGGAATGAAAAGAAGGACATCACAACAGAAACCAATGAAATTCAAAAGATCATAAGAGACTACTTTGAAAGTCTATATGCCATGAAACAAGAGAACCTAAAAGAAATGGATGAATTCCTTGACTCCAAAGACTGAACCAAGAAGACTTGGAATGCCTGAATAGACCCATTAATATCAAGGAAATTGAAACTGTAATCAAAAGTCTCCCCAAAAACAAAAGCCCAGGTCCAGATGGATTCACTGAATTCTTCCAAACATTTAAAGAAGACCTGTTGCCAGTTCTCCTCAAGCTTTTCCAGGAAATTGAAAAAACAGGAACTCTCTCAAATAGTTTCTATGAAGCACATATCTCCCTAATACCAAAAGCAAACATAGACACCACTAAGAAAGAAAATTATAGACCAATATCCCTGATGAACACCGATGCGAAGATCCTCAACAAGATATTGGCAAATAGGATCCAACAACTCATCAAAAAGATCATACACCATGACCAAGTGGGATTCATCCCGAAGATGCAAGGATGGTATAACATTCAGAAATCAATCAACATAATCCAGCATATCAACAAAAGTAAAGATAAAAACCATATGATAATATCAATTGACGCAGAGAAAGCATTTGACAAAATCCAACATCCGTTCATGATGAAAACCCTCACCAAAATGGGTTTTGGAGGAACTTTCCTCAAGATAGTCGAAGCCATCTACTACAGGCCTATGGCAAGCATTATCCTCATTGGGGAAAAACTAAGGGCCTTTCCTCTAAGATCAGGGACAAGACAAGGATGCCCACTCTCACCACTTCTCTTCAATATAGTACTGGAAGTACTTGCGATAGCTATTAGACAAGAAAAAGAGATTAAGGGCATCCAGATAGGAAAGGAAGAAATCAAACTCTCACTATTTGCAGACGACATGATACTATATCTAGAGAAGCCTAAATCCTCTACTAAGAAACTCTTAGAAACAATAGACTTGTACAGTAAAGTTGCAGGCTATAAAATCAATACCCAAAAATCCATGACCTTCCTATATGCAAACAATGAGACAGAGGAAAGGGACATGAAAAAAGCAATTCCATTCACAATTGTGCCCCAGAAAATCAAGTACCTCAGAATCAGCTTAACTAAGGAAGTAAAAGATCTCTACAAAGAAAACTACAAGATGATACTCCATGAAATAAAAGAGGACATGAGGAAATGGAAAAATATCCCCTGCTCATGATTAGGGAGAATCAACATTGTCAAAATGGCAATACTCCCAAAAGCATTATACAGATTCAACGAGATCCCTATAAAGATATCCATGACATTCTTCAAAGAAATGGATCAAGCAATCCTGAAATTCATATGGAACAACAAACCCCCACGGATTGCTAAAACAATTCTTGGAAAAAAGATGATGGGAGGCATCACCCTCCCCAACCTCAAACTTTACTACAAAGTGGTAATAATCAAAACAGCATGATACTGGAACAAAGGCAGAGCCTCAGACCAGTGGAACAGGGTGGAATATCCCTACACACAGCCCTAAGTGTATGACCATCTAATCTTTGATAAGGGAGCAAGAAATGTGAAGTGGAGCAAGGAAAGCCTCTTTAACAAATGGTGCTGGCACAACTGGACAACCACATGCAAAAGAATGGGCTTAGATCTCGACCTGACACCATGCACAAAAGTCAGATCAAAATGAATTAAGGACCTCAACATCAGACCACAAACCATAAGGTACATTGAAGACAAGGTCGGCAAAACCCGCCACAATATTGAAGCTAATGGTTTCTTCAAAGATGACACGGAACTGACCAACCAAGAGGAAACAGAGATAAACAAATGGGACTACATTAAACTAAGAAGCTTCTACACCGCAAAAGATACAGTGACCAGAATACAAAGACAGTATACAGAATGGGAAAGGATATTCACCCAATACCCATCAGATAAGGGATTGATATCAAGGATAAATAAGGCACTGGTTGAACTCTACAAGAAGAAAACATCCAACCCCATCAGAAAGTGGGTCGAAGAAATGAACAGAAACTTTCCCAAGGAAGAAATACGAATGGCCAAAAGACACATGAAAAAGTGCTCTACATCACCAATCATCAGGGAGATGCAGATGAAAATAACCATGAGATACCACCTCACACGACAGAGACTGGCACACATCCAAAAGAACAAAAGCAACCACTGTTTGGAGAGGATGTGGGGAGAAAGGGACCCTCCTACACTGCTGGTGGGAATGCCGAATGGTTCAGCCCTTCTGGAAAACAATATGGATGCTTCTCAAAAAATTAGAAATTGAGCTCCCATTTGACCCAGCAATACCACTACTGGGAATATACCTCGGAGAAGCAAAAAAGTTTAGTCGAAATGACATCTGCACTGATATGTTCATCGCAGCACTGTTTACAATAGCCAGAATCTGGGAAAAAAACGAGTGCCTGAGAACAGATGACTTGTTAAAGAAACTCTGGTACATCTATACAATGGAATACTATGCAGCTGTTAGGAAAAAAAGGAAGTCATGAACTTTGCATATAAGTGGATCAACATGGAAAATATCATGCTAAGTGAAATGAGTCAGAGAGAGAGACAGACATAGAAAGATTGCACTGTGGAATATAAAATAACAGAGTAGGAGACTAATATCCAAGAATAGTAGAAATAAGTACCAGTAGGTTGGCTCCATGCCTTGGAAGCTGGTCTCACATGCTGGGGAAAAAAACAGTTCAGATAGAGAAGGGAAGACCAAGTAAAATGTGGTTGGAGATCCCGTGCGGGAAGGGAGATGCATGCTGAAAGTAGACTAGAGACTGACACAATGGCCACTCAATGCCCCTATTGCAAGCCACAACACCCAATTGGAGATAGAGCGATCAAAAGGGAATACCCTGCCACAGAGGCGGGGTTGGGGGGAGATGGGATTGGGGGGTGGGAGGGATACTGGGTTTTTTGGTGGTGGAGAATGGGCACTGATGGAGGGATATGTTTGCGAACATTGTATGAGGGAAAAACAAGCTCGAAAATGTGTGAATCTGTATCTGTACCCTCATGGTGATTCACTAATTAATGAATAAAATAGGGGGCTGGAGTGATAGCACAGCGGAGAGGGCGTTTGCCTTGCACGCGGCCGACCCGGGTTCGATTCCCAGCATCCCATATGGTCCCCTGAGCACCACCAGAGGTAATTCCTGAGTGCAGAGCCAGGAGTGACCCCTGTGCATCGCCGGGTGTGACCCAAAAAGCCAAAAAAAAAAAGAATAAAATAAATTTAAAAAAATTAAATATGGGGCTGGAGCGATAGCACATCGGGGAAGACCCAAAAAACAAACAAAAAAAATTAAATATGAACCTTCTACTTGTTCTCCACCATTCCAGGTGAGGCTTGCCTCCAGCTGACATCTCTGGGCCTACTCTGAAATGGGAGGAAGAGCCCCTCCCTTCCGACTAGGTGCCAGCAGCCTCCACATCCAACCTGCACCATATCAACAGGCACACCACCGCTCCTGAAGCAACAGACCTACTCAACAACTACATGCTGTTCACAGTTATTCTTCCTGTCATTCGATGAAAAAAGGCAGAGAAGAAAGAGAACAATCTCAGCCCAATCCCTCCGCATCTTCCAGGGGGTAACTACAATGACTCACTCCCATCACAGCAAGAACATTAGAAAATAAATGGGATTACACATAGAAGCCCACCAAGCTTATGAGAGCAAACAGTGTCACCAAAGACATAAATAGCACCAGTAAATCCTCAATGGTTTTAGTCACACCATGTTGTTCAACGAACTTAAAGAAATACAGCACAGGTAGTCATCAAAGCACAAGAATTTATGAGTTGCAATAAAAAAATCTGCTACAATCAGAAATTACAGAAATGAAGAACATGGTATGTGATATTTTAAAAAATTCAACAGAAGCTCTGAATAGCAGAACAATAGAATTTGAGTAAAAGATGAAGGAACTCCAAGATGATAAGGAGGAAACCACTAGAAAATAGTAGAGGTGGAAAATAGTCTGAAAATAAATGAATAGCATGGCACAGAACTATGGAATGAGTTCAAGAGGAACAGTGTAAGAATCATCGGTAGCATATGGTTATCCTTAAGAAAGGCATATCTGCTCTTAACTTGTTAAGGGATCTCATACATTTTCAATAACAAATCAACATCTCATTTATATTGGTTAAAAACACTTAGCAATCAATCATCACAAATTGACTTTTATTGATTTACTTTCTGATAATTTAACTTGCCAATTCTTTAAGTTTTGTTGGAGCAAGTAATAGGAAATAAATTTGTTATATGCATATCAAAGGGGCAGCATGGGGACATTGGGGCAGGGAGGGGAACACTAGTGATGGGACATGAGCACTCTTGGGAATGGTAGAAATATTCTAAGATCAAATGTTGATAATAGGTCTACACAACTCTAAATTTACTCAAAATACAAAGTAATTGAATTGTAAAGGATAAAATTTTATCTTAATATGGATGGAATTTTATGGCAAAATAAAAACTTTTATTTTGCTCAGTCAGGGCTTACTCCTGGCTCTGTGCTCAGGGATCACTCCGGAGACCTTATTTGTTGCAGAGAATAAAACCCAGGTTGGATTCATGCAGGGCAAGAACCCATCCACTGTACTATCACTCAGGCCCCTATGACATGTAAATTGTAACCCAATAAAGCATTTTTTGTTTTGTTTTTGGGTCACATTTCTAGCAGTGCTCAAGGGCTTCTCCTGACAGTGTTCAGGGAACATTCCTCAGGTGGTAGGGAGACCATCTGAGCCCAGGGCTCTTGTATGCACTCCTTCCTTTACCTCTCCAATCCTTATTTTCAGTATCTTAAGGTACTCTTACCTGTTTTTCTCTTTTGTTTTCTTCTCTCATCAATCAAGTATGTACAAATTCTAGACAGTGTATCAACATTATTCTCAATAGACTTAAGTGTGGTGGGTAAAATCTGAAGTTTTGCTATGCAGTGGTAGTACTCATTAATATCAGCTTCAGTCATATCAGGCAAAAAACCACCTGAAAGACAGTAAAAAATATTTGGGGATAGAAAAATAATTAAAATCATGTAGGCTTGTAATACTGACTACTCAGTGCTGCAGTATTAAAAACATAGGTAACTCACACTTATTGCTATTGAGGCATTTCTCTCTGAAGAAGTGAAAGAGAAAGATTAGACTGAACAGTAGGTCTAGGACATGAAATAGGAATAAGTATCCATTTGGCTATCCCTTTCCCTCTTCCTCTTCCTCTTTCCCTCACTCTCTTTCCTGCCCTCCTACTCTCTCTCTCCCTCCCTCTCTCCCTTCTCCCTCTCCACCTCTTTCCTTCACCCTCTACCTCCCTGTCTCTCCCTCCCCCACCTCAATTCACTTCCCAGAGAGTGAATCATCTTCAAAAAGGTCAATATCCCACAAATGATCCCAGTCATCTGCCTCACGGATCGCTTCAACTTCTTGAACATTTGGTTCATTTGAGGGCCACACCTGATGGTGTTGGGGAGCTGGTGTCCTGTCTCAAACCTACTGCTGCCCCCACACATAGTGCAGTCCTGTGGCCTTGGAGCCAGCTCTGCACCTGTTCAACTGTCCTTCCTGGAAAGCCCTGGGCAGGAAGAACCTTGTCCCAAGGCCCCCAGTATTCTGGAATGTGGCCTTATTTGAAAAGAGAGTGGGTGCAGGAGTGCCGAATTCCCATGAGATCTCACTGAGGAAATTCGAGGGTGTCTGAGGGCCCTGATGTAAACAGGGGGAGGGGCAGGAAACGGAGACCCAGAATCAAATGTCGAAGGCAGAAGGGGGGAGGAAAGTGGGGAGCAGCACCAAGAGACCAGCATTCTGCAGCCCCAGGCTACAAAATAGCTAGATGCCAGGAGAAGACTCCCTTTCCAGGAAAAAAAAATTTTAATAATAAACAAAAGCTATCTACTTTTTTCAGTTCCCTGACTCCAGGCAACTGTGTAGCTAAAACGTGAATATGCTTTAATATTGCTTTATAATGCTATCAAATAAGTAAATTATAACCACATGTATATGGTTATTATAACTTATAATTAAGCCTTATAACTAAGCAAAATAACTTATTTATTTTAGATTGATTTTATTTATTCTGTTATTCAATCCATGGCTCCTCTCTCATGTACTATCCTAGATATTGATAATAAAGCTTTGACTGAAACAAATTACCTAACTATATATTTCTTATTGCTTATTGCTTATATTACTTGTATTCTATTGGAAAGACAAAATAAAATTTAAATGTTAAATTATACAGTATGTCAAATGATAAGAAATGCTATAGACAAAAGTAAAGACTAATGGACAGTGCCAAAGGCTAGAGGAGGAGATAGCTGGAGGATGTCTCATTTTAAAGTGAGTTATAAGGGGCATGTGGCTATCTTGTGTGAAATGTTCCAGGCAAGGACAGGGTAGGCATAAAGGTAAAGATTGGTAGGTGCATGCTAATGTGTTTAAAAATAATCAAGTGGGGGCCGGAGTGATAGCACAGAGGGTAGGGCGTTTGCCTTGCACGCGGCCGACCCGGGTTCGATCCCTGGCATCCCATATGGTACCCCAGCACGGCCAGGAGTAATTCCTGAGTGCAAAGCCAGGAGTAACCCCCGAGCATCGCTGGGTGTGACCCAAAAAGCAAAAAAATAAAAAATAAAAAATAAAAAAAATAAAAATAATCAAGATGGCAGCACCAGAGCGATAGTACAGTTGATAGGACATTTGCCTTGCATGCGACTTATCTAGGTTCAATCCCCAGCATCCCATATGGTACCTAAAGCACCACCAGGTAAAAATTCCCATCAGGTGTGACTCCAAAAGACAAAAAAATTATTAAGAGGAGCTGAAGTGATAGTGCAGCAGGTTTGGGTATTTCGCATACCGTTCCATCCCTGGCACCTCATATGGTCCCCCAGCCTGCCAGGAGTAATTCCTGAGTTCAGAGCCAGGAGTAATAACCCCTGAGCATCACCAGATATGGCCCCCAAACCAAAATAAACTATATATTATATATACATACATATATATATAATAAAGAGGATATCATGCTGAGTAAAGTCAACCAGAAAGAAAGGAATAAGTATAAATGAGTGCTCATATACGGTACTTATGAGATACACAAGGTAATGAAAAAGGTTGAAATAATGGGAGAACTGATCCACACAATTGAATTGGTGAGATTAGGAGGGAGGAGTGTTAGGGTTATTAGGAGAGGAAGGAGACACACTGGTGATGGGTGTGATGTTACAGTTATGTGCACGAGAAACCATTATTAATAATATCATAAGCCACAGAAACTCTAAAAATTGGCGTGGGGAGACCAAGCAAGCCAGAATAGGGGCCAGAGTGATAATACTGCAGGTCGGGCGCTTGTGTTGCACATAGCCGACCAGGGTTCAATTCTTGTCACTTCATATGGTCTCCGGACCCCCAATTAGGATTGATCCATGAATGCAAAGCCAGGAGTAGCCCGTGAGCACAGCTAAGTATGGACCAAAGACAAAAACAATACAAAATGAAATGCCAAAATAGCATAAAGTGAGAAAACCTGTTATTTTTATTATCTAATTTTAAAATTTTTACTAGAGGACAATTGTTTTCTTAAATCTTTTCTTCTTTAGACTTCAACATTTACTTAGAGATCCTGTTCTCTAGTTTATCTTTGTGGTTCTCCTATGAACTACTTTTGGAAACTTACTCCATTCTTCCAACCAGGCCAGGATGTAAGCAAGAGTCTTTTCTGAATTTTCAACACTCTTAGCATGACTGTTTATTTTCTCCAGGAAAAGATTTCTTCGTTTCTTATGTTCTGTAATAGAGATTTTCTTTCCAGAGTACGTAGGATCCTCATAATTATAGCGATTTATTATCCGTTGCACATTTTCAGTTATGCAATTTAATTGCATCATAACTTCCTGTAAAGGTAATCAGGGGAATATACTGATAAATTTTGTTTGGCAGTAAGTTTTGGTTATCTTCTCAAAATGTCAGTGACAGTTACTATGAATATACCCAAAGTTACACTACTTCTCTATTTACTGTGGGTCTCACATTTTCCCATTTTTCTACTTTCATCATTATAGTATTTCTATGACATAATTAAAAGAACATTGAGCTTAAAATTTAACAGGTCTTTTGTCAAAATTACTTTTAATAAATCGTTTAAGAATTCTATGCTATGTCTATCCCATCTGTAAAATAGTAATGATACTAAATTCACAGCTAGTGGGAGTTGTGTAAACAGAAGAAAGTGTCTTTTAAATCATGGGAGCTATCAATGTATTTATAAATAAATCCATCTATAAATAAGGGTACTAGACCTGAGCGATAGTACAGTGGTAGGGCATGTGCCTTGCACACAGCCAACCATAGGTATCTGTAATTGAATCTCCAGGACATGAGGTCCCCTGAGCCTACTAGGAGTGATCCCTGAGCACAGAGCCAGTATTAAGTTCTGAGTACTGCTGGGTGTGGCCCCAAGACAAAAATTAATAAATAAAGAATAACAAATTTATTTGTTTCCTCTATTGTTACCTAGACCCTACTCCAGGAAAAGTTTTCAAAATATTCCTCAATGTGACTTTGGGGGGCTGGATCGATAGCACAGCGGTTGGTCGTTCTCCTTTCACGAGGCCGACCAGTGTTCGATTCCTCTGCCCCTCTTGGAGAGCTACCAAGAGTATTGAGCCCGTGCGGCAGAGCCTGGCAAGCTACCCATGCATATTGGATATGCCAAAAACAGTAACAATAAGTCTCTCAATGAGAGACGTTACTGGTGCCTGCTTGAACAAATCGATGAGCAATGGGATGACAGTGACAGTGATGACTTTGGGATGTGTGTTGTGGACAGGGGATGGCAGGGGCAGTGGAGGGCTAGGGGGCAGGAAGGTTGGGCTACAACTAGCAGTGTTTAGAGTTTACTCCTGGCTTTGCATTCCTGACAGTGCTCCAGGAGCCAAACTGAAGTCAGCCACATGCAAGACAAGCACCTTTTGCCTGTACTATTTCTCCAGCCCCTAATAAATATGATTTTCTTCCCCTCACTCATGAGTTTATCTGAATACGTGTCCCATTCACCACTCTGTCCCCTTCTTTCTCATTAAGGTCTAATTCCTCACTGTAGCATTCAGAAATTCATGGAAATATTTTTGGTTGAAAATAGAAGAAAGGTTCTAGAAATCCCAGCAGTAACACCAACAAACCACCTCCAGCACCATGTAAGCTCATCTACCGGTCTTGCTCCAGAGACTCATAAATAAATCTCAAAAGAGATCAACCAGCTGCCAAAATTCCTTCGCGTGGCTGAGACATCTGGGGCACCTGGCATGGGTGAGCCAGCCATGGCTGCCCAAAGCCCCAGCAGCTACTCCTTCCCACACTGCAAAATTGCCACCATGCCTCTGGCTGGACTTCATTGTCTCAGGATCAAGCCTCACCCAGAAATTAACCTACTGGAAATTCAGGTATGAGGGTCTTTGGAACTGAAATCTCCAGGCTTTCTCAGAGTCAGAATGGGCTACCTCTCCCCACCTCCCTATACTTCTGGAAGTCCTGGCAGTCACGTCCACAACCCTAAGCTTCTTCCCAGTTAAAAAATTAAAAAAAATTTTTTTTATTGAATATCTGGGAGATAGACCATTACAAAACTGTTCACCAATACCCATCCATCCATGGGTTTACATTTCCCACCATCAATGTCCCCCATTTCCCTCCCACTATCCCTCACCCCCCATCCCCAGCCTCCCTCTTTGGCAGGCACTCTCTCTCTCCCCCCCCCTCTCTCTCTCTCCCTCTTTCTCCCCTCCCTCCTTCCCTCCTTCTCCCTCTCCCTGTCCCTCTTCCTCTCCCTCTCTCTTACCCTCTCCCTACCCCCTTCCTTCCTCCCCCTTTTCCTTTAGGGTTTGAAAGACAGGTACTAAGAGGTAATGATGTTTGTTCAGGGCATTGAGTATTTTTATCAGGATAGTAAAGCTGGAGTAGCTTTTTAATTGGGTGGAAGCTTTGGGGTGTGGCTGTGACTGCTGAGGCTTCTGGAAGTACAGGGAGGTTGGGGGAGGTAGCCCATTCTGACCCTGTGAAAACCTGGAGATTTCAGTCACAAAACCTGCATATACCTAAATTTTCAGCATATTATATCTCAGTGAGGTCTGTCCTGAGATGGTGGAGTCCGGCCAGGGACATGGTGGTAATTTTAGATTGTGGAAGTAAGTGGCTGCTGGGGGCTCTGCTTGGGCAGGCACCAGGCTGACCCATCCCCCTCTGATTTACCCCAGTATGTTCAGCCTTGCATGGGTCTGATATTCACTGTGGCTTCATTTATTTATGGGTCTCTGAAGCAAGATCAGTAGAAGAGCTTACACAGTGGTGCTGAAGTTGGTTCACAGGGGTGACTTCTGGTGCTTCCAGAAGAATAGAGAAATGAGAGGAGGTAGCCCATCCCAACTCCAGGAAAGCCTGGAGGTATCAATCATAAAATCCACATACCTATCTCAGCACATCAAGGACCTTGATCCACTGACACAGCAGTGAATTCTGGAAGACAGCAGCTCACCGGAAATCTCTCTGGATCCTGTACCAAGCCAATTCTACTGGGAGCAGGGTTTGCCCTCTCCACCCACTCCAGATGAAATCCTGATGGTCATGAGCTTCCAGAAGCAAAACCCAGGTTCTCAGATTTAAGGATTAAGACTCCAGGCCACATGATAGCAGTAGAGATGGGCCGTCCCTTCCTGCCTCCCATCCTGCTTGGGGTCCTGGCTGTCACACCCATGATCTGCCTCTGGGCACCATCTCAGCACATCAACAACCTTGATCCAGATAATCTCAAAACGAATTAGCTCTCTACAGGGATGTGTTTGGACCCCAACCATTTACAATTTTAGAATCCAGAAGCGCATGGCTGCTTTTGTGGCCATGCGACTTCTCAAAATATTCATAATAAACAATAAAAAATAAATTATCGGGGCTGGAGCAATAGCACAGAAGGTAGGGCATTTGCCTTGCACGTGGCCAACCCGGGTTCAAATCCCAGCATCCCATATGGTCCCCCAAGCACCGCCAGGAGTAATTCCTGAATGCAGACCCAAGAGTAACCTCTGTGCATCACCGGGTGTGACTCCCCCCCCCCAAAAAAATATTATCTAGCATCTGCCCCTGGCACACAGGCTTGAATGGTGGTGGGAAAAATTCAAAACAATGGTGGTGGGAAGGTGTAATGGTGGTGGGATTGGTGTTGAAATATTGATTGTAATCAATTAATGTGAACAACCTTATGAAAATAATTTTTTTAAAAAACTTAAAAAAAATCCTCATACCCAAATTTTCAACAGGTTAATATCTCGGTGAAGTCTGTCCTGAGACGGTGGAGTCTGGCTGGAGACATGGAGGCAATTTTGGACAATGGGAACAAGCGGCTGCCAGGAGCTCTGCTTGGGTGGGCACCAGGCTAATCTGCCCCCTTCGGTTTACTCTGATCTGCTTAGCCTTGCACAGGGCCAAGATTAACTGCAGCTTTTTATCTCTTCTGAGATTTATTTATGGCTCTCTGAAGCAAGGCTAATAAATGAACTTGTATTGCTGATCCGAAGGTGGTTTGTGAGTGTGGCTACTACATACCTAACTTTTAGCCTTTTAATTTCTTGGGAAACTTGGTCCCAAGTTGCTGGGGTCTGGCCCGAGGCACAGAGGCAATTTTATGTTATCAGGAAGCCTGAAAGCACCATCAGGCTGCTGATGCACTTGCTCCTCAGGTACAGGTTGACCTGCTAATGGCACTACATGTGCGCACCCCCACCCCCAATTAAAAATTTAACTCAATTGTACCACCTAGTTTCGGCCCTGGGCAGAGAGTCTCTTGCCTGCACACCTGGCTGTCTTCCCCGGGACCCCTCGAAGGGGATGGGCTCCAGCTTCCTTCCCCACCCCGAGCAGAGCTCCCGGCGGTTGAAGACCACCGGAACCTAGCTACAGCCATGCTCAAGACCCCTCTCCACACATTCGGACAGGCCTCACGCATGAAGGTACCGGCAGAGGAACCCAGGTGTGTGTAACTTCATCAATGGCTAACATCCAGAGACTTAAAAGCGAGCTCCCAGAAGCGATATCTTTTAGCCTACTTCTTCCTCTAGGAGAAACTGGCAAGCTTCTGAGAGTTTCCTGCCCACATGGGACATTCTTGCAAGCTTCCTATGGTGTATTCATATGCTAAATCCAGTAATAAGCTGGATCTCATTCCCCTGACCCTGAAAGAGCCTCCAGTGCAACATCGTTGGGAGGGCCGAGTCCAGAGAGACTTCTAAATTCTCAGGGAAAGGACAAATGGAGAGGTTACTGAGCCCACTTGAGAAATCGATGATTAACAGGGATTTTGTGATTCGTGATTCGTACCACCCAGTTAAAAATTCTGGACTTCCTGGAGTGCACAGTTGCCTTCATGGCCATACAATATCTCCAAACTTTATGACACTGATAATCCAATAGTAGCACACCAGATTAAATGGGATGTAACACGTAACAATAAATACTGATTAACCAAACAATAACACAGAAATGCTTAACCTGTAGCATTTTAGTAATCCCTCAGACGAGGACTTAATGTCTTCATGGTGAGATACAACAATTTACACTGATTTTCTTCTAAGAAAATATTTTTTATCCTTCTGTTAGCAATTCATTGATAAGCAATACAAAATAAATTATTGTGGGCCTGCTATATGGCAAGGCTTGAGTAGTGGTTGAGAAAATTTGAGACAATGGTGGAGGGAAGGTAATAATGGTGGTTGGATTGGTGTTGGAATATTGAATTCCTATAACAAATCATCATGAACAAAAAAATACTAGAAGGAACGATTCGTTGATATTTAGTAGATGCTGATGGATACTAGCCCATCTTACTGTGTAATGGACAATCCACACAACAAAGAATTTATCTAATCCTCCATGTATTTGGCACATGTGGGTCAGTGCAGGGAATTGTACTGGCAGCCTCACATTTGCAAGACACGTGGTAAATTTCCGGAGCCATTCCTGAGCCCTCACATTAATTTTTTTTTTTTTTTTTTTTTTTTGCTTTTTGGGTCACACCCGGCAACGCTCAGGGCTGACTCCTGGCTCTGCACTCAGGAATCACTCCTGGCGGTGCTCGGGAGACCATATGGGGTGCTGGGAATCAAACCCGGGTCGGCCGTGTGCAAGGCAAATGCCCTACCCGCTGTACTATCGCTCCAGCCCCAAATTTTTTTCTTGATTTTGGGACCATACCTGGTGGTGTTCAGGGGTTTCTCCTGACTCTGCACTCAGGGACCACTCATGATGATGCTAGAGGAACCTAACGGGATACCAGCTGCATGGCAAGGCAAGTACCTTACCTGCTGTACTATCTCTCCAGCCCCTTACATGAACATTTTTTAAGCTTGTTTTTTGACATTTCATATATATTTTAATTTAGAGAATTACAATGATGCTACAAATATTTTACAGTATAGCAGATCTGGTGGATGAAGAATTACTGCCCCATCCTTTCTAGTTTATCAGCTAATCTTTTGATTTGGCTTAGGACAAGCCAAACTTTATACTTACTCTTTAAGAGGACAAAGATCTTGGGCCAGAGAAATAGTAGAATGGGTAAGGCAGTTACCTTGTATGCAGCCAATGTGGGTTTGATCCCTAGAACCCCTAATAGTCCCCAAAACACCACCAAGAGTTTACTTAAGTTACGGAAGTTAACTCTTAAGTTACAGAAGTAACTCCATCCCTAAAAGTTGAGCCAGAGTAAGCCCCAAGCACAGCTGAATTTGACTCAAAACCAAAACAAAGGTAAAAAGAGAACGATTTGTGGGCCTGAGAGTTAACTCAATAGTCTGAGTGCGTGTTTTGCATGTGGGAGGCCTGGGCTTCATTCCTGACATTACATGGCATTACCTGAGTAGGAGTGACCTCTGAGCACAAAGCCAGGAGTAGCTCCTGAGCACAGTTGGGTGTAGCCCCCCTAAAAAATTAATATTTGGGTGTGTTAGTGGATGCCATCAGAGAGTTTGATGCCATTTTCACCCCATTTTTCTAGTAGAGCTTATCAGGAAGCCATAAGGCAGAACCTCTGATGATGAATTTGTGAATGAATGTATGGAAGGTATTTGTGAAATGTATGAAGAACATACGATAAAAACTAATCCCTTTAGAGAGAGAACAAAAGGGAATGTCCTGCAACAGTGGTGGGGTAGGGGGCGGGTAATGGGGTGGTGGTGGTGGTGGGAGGGATTCAGGAACCATTGGTGGTGGAGAATGAGCACTGGTGGAGGGATGGGTACTCGATCATTGTATGACTGAAACGCAAGCACGAAAGTTTGTAAGTCTATAACAGTACCCCCACGGTGATTCACTAATAAAATTTAAAAAAAACTAATCCCTTTATCACTTGATATCAATTATTCAATTTTATGACTAATCTGGTGGACCTCAGTTGCCTTATTTGCCAAACTGATACCCAGAACTACCAGTTTTATAACAAAATTTAAATGGGAGAGAGCTCTCAGTGCTTCTTTGTCAGTAGCCCAACAGGCCTGGGAATAGTTAAGCTGGAAGCATTAGGAGGATAGAGATAAAATTGGAATGCAGGTGAGTATAGCTTGTAATTGTTGACATTCTGTATTTTAGCAATCTTATTTTCATTTGAATATACTCTTTCTTAACTGTAATTGAATATATTGGATGAAATGTGAGGTTCTTGCTCAATCTGAAACCCTCACCCTTCAATTCATATTTTAAGTTGCTTAAGCATTTTTATTATGGTCTACATAAAGTTTATTATAAAAATAAAACTGTTATTTTTTTCTATTTGGGCCACAAATGTCCAATGCAATATGCACTAAGGTAAGGAAAGAAAATAAAAGAATATTGCTTGAAGAGAGATAAATAAAATGGCTTCTGTTTTTAGACAATATAAGATTATGTAAAAGTTTCCAAAGAAAAGTTAACAATGTCTTTAACATGTTCACAGGATATAAGACCAGCATGCAGAAATCAAAACTATTTTTTCACCCCACTTTATTTAAACACTGGTTTACAAGTTGTTCCTGATGCATTTTTTATAGTTATTCAATATTACAATACCATTCTCACCACCACTGTGACCTTCCCTCCATCATTCTCCCATTTTTCCTATCCACCCCTCAAACCTGCCCCCATAGCAGGCCCAAAACAATTTATTTTATATTGCTTGTTACCACTAAATGGTTAATTGAATTATCAAAAAATGCTTCAGTAAAAGAAAATTTGTGAAAATTGTTGCATTCCACCATGGGGACATTAAGTCATTGTCTTAGTGCTTACTAAGAGCTTTCTGTGTTGACGTTTTTGATAATCAGCTAAGTTGGCTTCTGTATTACAGTCCATCCAATCTGGAGTGCTCCTTCTAGGATGTCAGTATTGTAGAGTTTGGAGATGAATATCCAGAACATTTAACTAAGCAGTGAGCTTACATAGCAAAGATGGAATGTGGGTGTGGCTCCTGGGACTTCCAGAAGTACAGGGAGGTAGGGGGAAGTCACTTCTACTCTGAGAAGGTGCAGAGTTTACAGAAACGAACAAACAAAAACCACCAATATACCTGAAACTTTTGGCAGTTTGGCATCTCTGTGGAGCTCAGTTTTGAAGCAGTAGTATGGTCATAAGCATGGCAGCAGTTGTTGGGGTGTGAGTGCAGCTGGGTTTTGACTGGGCAGAAACTTGACCTGCCCTGCCCTCCCAAGATTGCCCTGGAAGTCCCAGCCTGGGACCGGAGTATCTAAAAAAATTTGAGGCTAGTTGATTTCTTTCTAGATTTAATTATGAGTCTCTGGAGGAGCAAAGCGGTAAATGAACTTACATGGTGATGGCAGTGGGATGTGGATATGCCTGCCAGGATTCTGGAAGTATGAGGAGATGGGGGTGCCCACCTCGACTCCAAGAAAGCCCATAGTTGAAAACAATTTTTATGCCCTATCAATAAGCAATTAAAAACTAATGAGACTACTATTATTTGTAATTACACTAAAATATAAAATATTTAGTATGATTCTTACAAAATATGTGCAGTGTCTATACGTTGAAAATTACAAAACAGGAGCCAGAGAGATAGTACAGTAAATAAAGTGGCCTCAAAACAAAACAACAACAAAAAAGAGACATACAGTGAAAACTAGAAATCACTGCTAAAAGAAAGGGGAAGTAAAAGAAGACAAAACTTGGAAAGACATTTCCCATTCATAGACTGAAAGAATAGTGTCAAAATGATCATCCTGCCCAAAGTGTTTTAATATAATGCCCATTAAAATTCCAATGAATTTTTTCAAAGACATGGGACAAACTACTAAAATTTTTATGAAACCATAAAACACCCTGAGTAGCCAAAGCAATCCTAAGGGAAGAAAGAGAAGTTGGGCAGTATTGCATTTCCCAACTTTGAGCTATTCTACAGAGATATAATAATCAAAACTGTTTGGTATTGGAATAAAGATAGGCCCACAGATCAATGGAACAGAATTAAGATCCCCAAATTAAACCCCCAGATTTATAGACAGCTAATCAATAACAAAGTATATATATAAGTGTATATATATACCTCAGTAAGTGTTACTGGCAAAGCTAGCCATATAAAAACTGAAATTAGAACCATACCTCACACCATTAACAAAAGTAAACTCGAATAGATTAAGAAACCTTGAAACAAATGAGAATGAAGACACAAGCTACCAAAACCTATGGGACGCAGCTAAAGCCGTGTTAAGGGGAAAATTTATAGCTCTCCAAGCATTCCTCAGGAAGGAAGAAAGGACCCACATAGATAGCTTGACTTCACGACTCAAGACCTTAGAAAAGGACCAGAAAAAGGAATCCAAACCAGACCGAAGGAAAGAAATAATAAAAATTAGAGCAGAAATTAATGACATCGAAACCAAAAAAACAATCCGAAAGATCAATGAAACAAACAGTTGGTTCTTTGAGAAAATAAATAAGATTGATAAACCGCTAGCAAGACTCACAAAGAAAGAAAGAGAGAAAACTCTAATAAATCGAATCAGAAATGAAAAGGGGGACATCATAACAGAAACCAGTGAGATTCAAAAGATCATTAGAGACTACTTTGAAGGTCTTTACGCCACAAAAAAGGAGAACCTAAAAGAAATGGATGGCTTCCTTGATTCCTACAATCTCCCAACACTGAAGAAAGAAGACCTGGAATACCCGAATAGACCCATCAATGTTAAGGAAATTGAAACTGTAATCGAAAACCTCCCCAAAAACAAAAGCCCAGGCCCAGATGGTTTCACTGGCGAATTCTTCCAAACATTTAAAGAAAACCTATTGCCTGTTTTCCTCAAACTTTTCCAGGAAATTGAAAAAACAGGAACTCTCCCAAACAGTTTCTATGAAGCACATATCTCCCTAATACCAAAAGCAAACAAAGACACCACTAAGAAAGAAAATTACAGACCAATTTCCCTGATGAACACCGATGCGAAAATCCTCAACAAAATACTAGCAAATAGGATCCAACAACTCATCAAAAAGATCATACATCACGACCAAGTGGGATTCATCCCAGGGATGCAAGGATGGTTTAACATTCGGAAATCAATCAACATAATCCAGCATATCAACAAAAGTAAAGATAAAAACCATATGATCATATCAATAGATGCAGAGAAAGCATTTGACAAGATCCAACATCCTTTCATGATGAAAACCCTTGCCAAAATGGGGTTTGGAGGAACTTTCCTCAAGATAGTCGAAGCCATCTATCACAAGCCTACAGCAAGCATTATCCTCAACGGGGAAAAACTAAGGGCCTTTCCTCTGAGATCAGGCACAAGACAAGGATGCCCACTCTCACCACTCC
Organism: Sorex araneus; assembly: GCF_027595985.1. Lineage (NCBI taxonomy): Eukaryota > Metazoa > Chordata > Mammalia > Eulipotyphla > Soricidae > Sorex > Sorex araneus. The sequence goes on along the minus strand of NC_073303.1, from coordinate 227,255,762 downwards.
TCTTCAATATAGTACTGGAAGTGCTTGCGATAGCTATTAGACAAGAAAAAGAGATTAAGGGCATCCAGATAGGAAAGGAAGAAATCAAACTCTCACTATTTGCAGACGACATGATACTATATCTAGAGAAGCCTAAAGCCTCTACTAAGAAACTCTTAGAAACAATAGACTTATACAGTAAAGTTGCAGGCTACAAAATCAATACCCAAAAATCCATGGCCTTCATATATGCAAACAATGAGGCAGAGGAAAGGGACATGAAAAAAGCAATCCCATTCACAATCGTGCCCCAGAAAATCAAGTACCTCGGAATCAGCTTAACCAAGGAAGTAAAAGACCTTTACAAAGAAAACTACAAAACGCTACTCCATGAAATCAAAGAGGACATGAGGAAATGGAAACATATACCCTGCTCGTGGATAAGGAGAATCAATGTTGTCAAAATGGCAATACTCCCTAAAGCATTATACAGATTCAATGCGATCCCTATAAGTATACCCATGACATTCTTCAAAGAAATGGATCAAGCAATCCTGAAATTCATATGGAATAACAAACATCCAAGGATAGCTAAAACAATTCTTGGGAAAAAGATGATGGGAGGCATCACCCTCCCCAACCTCAAACTTTACTACAAAGCAGTAACAATTAAAACAGCATGGTACTGGAACAAAGGTAGAGCTGTAGACCAATGGAACAGGGTGGAATATCCCTACACACAACCCCAAATGTATGATCATCTAATCTTTGATAAGGGAGCAAGAGATGTGAAGTGGAGCAAGGAAAGCCTCTTTAACAAATGGTGCTGGTACAACTGGACAACCACATGCAAAAATATGGGTTTAGACCTTGACCTGACACCATGCACAAAAGTCAGATCAAAATGGATTAAAGACCTCAACATTAGACCACAAACCATAAGGTACATTGAAGACAAGGTCGGCAAAACCCTCCATGATATTGAAGATAAAGGTATCTTCAAAGGTGACACGGAACTAAGCAATCTAGTAAAAACAGAGATCAACAAATGGGACTACATTAAACTAAAAAGCTTCTGCACCGCAAAAGATACAGTGACCAGAATACAAAGACTATCCACAGAATGGGAAAGGATATTTACACAATACCCATCAGATAAGGGGTTGATATCAATGGTATATAAAGCACTGGTTGAACTCTACAAGAAGAAAACATCCAACCCCATCAAAAAATGGGGCGAAGAAATGAACAGAAACTTTACCAAGGAAGAAATACGAATGGCCAAAAGGCACATGAAAGAGTGCTCTACATCACTAATCATCAGAGAGATGCAGATCAAAACAACTTTGAGATACCACCTCACACCACAGAGACTAGCACACATCCAAAAGAACAAAAGCAACCGCTGTTGGAGAGGATGTGGGGAGAAAGGGACCCTTCTTCACTGCTGGTGGGAATGCCGACTGGTTCAGCCCTTCTGGAAAACAATTTGGACGACTCTCAAAAAATTAGATATTGAATTCCCATTTGACCCAGCAATACCACTGCTGGGAATATATCCCAGAGAGGCAAAAAAGTACAATCGAAACAACATCTGCACATGTATGTTCATCGCAGCACTGTTTACAATAGCCAGAATCTGGAAAAAACCCGAATGCCCCAGAACGGATGACTGGTTGAGGAAACTTTGGTACATCTATACAATGGAATACTATGCAGCTGTTAGAAAAAAGGAGGTCAAGAATTTTGTAGTCAAGTGGATGGGCATGAAAAGTTTCATGCTGAGTGAAATGAGTCAGAAAGAGAGAGACAGACATAGAAAGATTGCACTCATCTATGGTATATAGAATAACAGAGTGGGAGACTAACACCCAAGAACTGTAGAAATAAGTACCAGGAGGTTGACTCCATGGCTTCGAGGCTGGCCTCACGTTCCGGGGAAAGGTCAACTCAGAGAAGCGATCACCAACTACATTGTAGTCGAAGGCCATGTGGGGGAAGGGAGTTGCGGGCTGAATGAGGGCTAGAGACTGAGCACAGCGGCCACTCAACACCTTTATTGCAAACCACAACAGCTAATTAGAGAGAGAGAACAGAAGGGAATGCCCTGCCACAGTGGCAGGGTGGGGTGGGGGGGAGATGGGATTGGGGAGGGTGGGAGGGACGATGGGTTTACGGGTGGTGGAGAATGGGCACTGGTGAAGGGATGGGTTCCCGAACTTTGTATGAGGGAAGTATAAGCACAAAAGTGTATAAATCTGTAACTGTACCCTCACGGTGATTCTCTAATTAAAAATAAATAAATTTAAAAAAATAAAAATTAAAAAAAAAAGAAACCTTGATATTATACCAGAATCCATAAAATACACTGAAGAATACAATAGTAGAACTCTCCAGGAAATTGACTGCAGAGGTATCTTCAATGAGATAACCACAGAGATAACAAAAATAAACAACTGGAACTACATCAAATTCAAAAACTTCTGCACAGCAAAAGAAACCCATACTATATTGGAGTTGGAGTGATAGTACAGTGGGGAGGACATTGATTGGCCTTGCATGCAGCAAACCCGTGTCCAAATCCTGGCACCCCAGATGGTCTCCCAACTCAGTCAGAAGTTAATTCCTGAGTTCACAGCCATAAGTATTCCATGAGCACTGCTGACCGTGGCCTCAAAACACACACACACACACACACACACACACACACACACAACCTCAAGCTATAGTAAAAAGACACTCTATTTAAGGGAGAAAATACTTGCTCATATTAATGGCTAATAACCCAAATCTATAAAACACTCACAAAACTTAACCAAAAAAAAATCCAATGACCCATCAAAAACATGAAAAAGTGGATGAAGACACTTGCCCAGATGTCAAATAAGCATATGAAAAAATGTTATGATCACTCATGATTAGGGAAATATAAATTAAAACAACATTGAGATATCATCTCATACCAATGACAATGGTACATATTACAAAGCTCATAAAGCATGAATACATATCTTAAAGAGAGAGTTGGAAGGGTTGTGGTGGGAAGGGAACCCTCATCCACTGTTAGTGAGAATGTCATCTGGTTCAGTCTCTATGAAAAGCAATGTGGAGATAACTTTAAAAAGTAGGAATAGAGCTCCCATACAACCCAGTGATACCGCTTCTTGGTATCCCCAAACACAAAAACATTAATTTGAAAGAATATATACATACCTAAGTTCATTGTCACAGTACAATAGCCAAGACATAGAAATAACCCAAATGCGCAACTGTGGATAAATAAGTAAAGAAGTTGTGGTATATATACACAGTGGTGTACTATGCTTTTCTAAGAAAAAAACAAATTCATGCAAGTTGCAGGAACATGGATGGAACTAGAGGATATCATGCTGAGTGAAGTCTGTCAGACAGAAAGGGATACAGAATGATCTCCCTCATATGTGGGACCTAAAGATACACAGCAATGTAGCAAAAAAGGGCCAAACAAATGGGAGAACTGATCCACACAATTAAGTTGGTGGGGGTGGGGATTGAAAGAGAGTGGTGTTGGATTCTAGGGGGAGAGATGGGTACACTGGTAATGGTTGTGGTGTTGGAATTATGTCCATGGGAAATCACCAATAACAGTATAGTAGATAAGAGAAACTCAATCAATAAAATGTTTTTAATTAAGTTGCAGGTTAAAAGGAATATGTGTATCTGTTCTTACTGTGTTTACGTAAAATAACTACATTAGCAGTAAACTTAATTTACTGCTTAAGTTACAGAAGTTAACTCTTAAATTACAGAAGTTACTGTAACTTCTATAATTATCTGTATATTAGTGAAGTTTCTTCTGTTCCACCCTTCCCGTCATGATGACCCCATTCAGCAGAAAATATCCTGTACATTAAATGAACAACTGACAGAGGGAACTAGAAAAACTATATTAAAAGTTAAATATCGGGGCTGAAGCGATAGCACAGTGGATAGGGTGTTTGCCTTACATGCGGCTGACTGGGTTTGATTCCCAGCATCCCATATGGTCCCCTGAGCACTGCCAGGGGTAACTCCTGAGTGCAAAGCCAGGAGTAATGCCTGTGCATCGCCGGGTGTGACACAAAAAGCAAAAAAAAAAAAAGTCAAATATCATATAGAAAACAGCTTCCCCTGATACTAGAATCCTAAGAAAGAGGGTAAAAGGAAGCAAAGGAAGCAGTCAGCTTTGACTCAGCACCCCAACTTCCAAAGCTATGAAATGAAGATCTGACAGTGGGACTTAAACCCAATGCAAAGATCAATATTCAACTAGGACAGCTGTCCTTGGGGGGCAAATATACTCTATATGATATTTTTTTATATATAAAAAATATACTTAAAGCTTAAAAATAAGGACAGTTTATCCTCAGTTTGCCAAAAGCCTAAAAGACAGTCTTCCCCATTTTGTCCCTCCTATGTTTATGTCTGTAGATAAGACAGAGTGTGCCTCAGTGAAATAGCCCACTTGGGGATTTTATTGTTCACTCTGGTGCTCACTGGTTTGCAGCCCACCCTTTCTTTCCTGTTCTTTCCCTATAGCAAACCTTTCTTTTGACCATGCAGACAATATGGTTACCGTGAGGCCATGAGTCCACCATCATCCTGCCAGCATTTTGCCAATGAAACTCAACCATAAAAAATTTTAAATTGGGGGGCTGGAGTGATAGTACAGCGGGTATAGTGTTTGCCTTGCACGCAGCTGACCCGGGTTGGAATCCCAGCATCCCATATGGTCCCCTGAGCACCACCAGGGGTGATTCTTGAGTGCATGAGCCAGGAGTGACCCCTGTGCATTGCCGGGTGTGACCCAAAAAAGCAAAAACAAAAATTTTTTTTAATTGGGGCTGGCCTGTTAGAAAAGATGAAGTCACGAACTTTGCATATAAGTGGATCAACATGAAAGTATCATGCTAAGTGAAATGAGCCAGAAGGAGAGGGACAGACATAGAAAGATTGCACTCATCTATGGAATATAAAATAACAGAGAAGGAGACTAATACCCAAGAATAGTAGTATATAATACCAGGAGGTTGGCTCCATAGCTTGGAAGCTGGCCTCATACGCTGGGGGAAAGTCATCCCAAATAGAGAAGGGAACACCAAGTAAAATGTGATGGGAGATCCCACGAGGGAAGGGAGATGCGTGCTGATAGTGGACTAGTGACTGAACATGATGGCCACTCAATACCCCTATTGCAAACCACAACACCCAAAAGGAGAGAGAGAGAGAGAACAAATTGGAATGCCCTGCCACAGAGGCAGGGGTGGGGTGGGGGGGATGGGATTGGGGGATGGGAGGGATACTAGGTTCATTTGTGGTGGAGAATTTACACTGGTGGAGGGATGGGCTCTCGAATATTGCATGATGGAAAAACAAGTACAAAACTGTGTGAATCTGTAACTGTACCCTCACTGTGACTCACTAATTAAAAAATAAAATAAATAAATAAATTGGGGCTGGAGCAATAGCACAATTGGCCTTGCACGTGGCCAACCCGGGTTCGATTCCCAGCATCCCCATATGGTCCCCTGAGCACCGCCAGGAGTAATTCCTGAGTGCAGAGCCAGGAGTAACCCCTGTGTGTCACCGGGTGTGAACCAAAAAGCAAAAAAAAAATTTTTTTTTAATAAAATAAAATTTAGCCACTTATCCTAACCAAAAATCATTTATCTTAAAATATAAATAAATGTCTAATAATTTCTCAAACAAGTATATCAAGTACATCTGTGCTAAATTTAAAACATTGATATTTTGGGACCTGAGCGATAGTACAGTGGGTAGGACATTTGCTTTGCACTTGGCCAACCTGGGTTCAATCCCTAGCATCCCATAGGTCCCCCAAGCACTACCAGGAGTAATTCCTGAGTGCAGAGCCAGGCATAACCCCTGAGCATCTCTGGGTGTGACTTAAAAATAAAAACAAAAAAAAATTGAAGTTTTATGAAACTACATTTGTGCTAAATTTTAAAAATTTATGTTCACACGAACAGAGTGGTGATGAGTGGAAAAATATTAAACTACTTTTGTCTTTACTTGATGCAACTAAAACATGTTCTTTTTTAAAAATAGGAGATAGCGGTTTTTTTTTTTTAAATCAAACGTCCTAGTATAATACAATCCAAAAATATACTAATTTGATACTTTCATGTTAAAGATTGATGGCAGGAAAATGTTCAAAGGTCTTTATTGGGGGCTAGATAAGGCACTTGCCTTGCACAAGGCCAACTTGGTTTCAATTCCAGGCATCACAGAATCCCTTGAGGCCACCAGGAGTGAGCCCTGAGGGCAGAGCCAGGAATAAGGCCTGACTATATCAGGTGTGGCCTCCAAAATAAACAAAAAGACTTTATTTTCTGTAATTATACTATTGTTTCTGTAAATATAGAAAACTTTACATTTATGTACAGTAAAATACTGCAGTTGATAATATGTATTAGTCTCAAAGCTGAGCCATGGTGTTTCTGGCAGCGTTGTTGGTAGTGTGCCACAAAGGGCCTCACAGTGCAGTGTGTGTGTTGCGTAACTGAGAACCAAAGCTGCAGTGCAATCACGTGAAGCAACATGGGGAGCGCTGCCAGAAACACGTGAATTCATTATAAATTTGACTGTGAATTCATTTTTGGTTACTTTACTGTTCTCATTCTTTTACCATTGCCAATTTTTTTTTCCCCCTGAGGGGTAGAAAAGTGCTCAGGAGGCAGAGTTCACTCCTGAAATTCTTAGCCAAGCAAACTAGTGGTTGATAAGGGCACAGTGCTGCTTGAGCCAATGGTGCTCTGGGGGCATCCACAGTCACGCCTAGCAGTGCTCAGGGTGGGGGCCAGACTGTGCCATGAGTCACATTGAGGTTGGAATTCATCTCAGCTTGTACTCAGCCCCAGCTGACAAATTTTTTGTGATCCCCATGTTTTGTTACAGGGTTTAAACTGGCAGTTTAAACAGCTTTGTATATGCCATTTTGCTGTTCTTCCAAGTGTAATTTTACTTGCTCTTATTACTTTCTTTATTGTAGTTTTAAGAAAATTGAGTTATAGATGCAAATCATATTACATTAGTACATTAAATCGTGCTGTTAGAATATGGGTGGTACTCAGAGGACCATATGAAATGCTCAGGAGTAAGCCCTAAGCACTGCTCTGTGTGGACTCAAAACAAAGACAAACAAAAATAAATAAATTTCCCTGTAAGCAATCTCACATACACCTTATATGGCACATTTATTATTATTCTAAGTATTTGTAAGTTTCTACTGACTTCCGCTAGAGGGGAGAAGGAAGACAAAGATGTTGGAGCCACGGATCAGACCTAAGACCACATTCTTGTGAAACATGCAATCTTTACAACTCATCTACAAACTGGCCCCTTCTGACTTCTTAGATATATGCGGATATTTTTGAAGTTTTATATATATATAATATTTTTATATTTTAAATCACTTTTTGTTCATCACTTTCTAATTTCTATTTTTAAATAGAGTCCACCCTTCACTGGTGCTTGGAATGCACCAGTTCTATCTATACCTTAGTGGTACTCAGGGTACTATGCAGTTTTGAGGATCTAACTCAGGGTCTTGTGTATGCTATGTGTTATGTTATTTGATTTATCTCTCTAGCACCTATTCCCAATTTTTTAATTTAGTCTATATAATACTGAATCTGAAAAATTATACTTATTTTTATCTATAATGTGGTCAATTTATTATTTTTAATGTGGTCAATTTAGAGAAATGTTCCATCAGCACTTGGGGAAACTGTAATGTAGTTTTTGTAATGTACTTTGTAGTTTTGAAACTATAATTTCAGCTGTTGATGTAGTATATATTTTTGTAGTGTTCAAACCTATTACAGTTTTGGTGCAGTTTTACCAGCTAAACTGGTAAAACTATTAATCATATTGTGACAATAAATAAGAGTAAGAAAGTGGGCCAGGGGCTGGAGCGATAGCACAGCGGGTAGGGCGTTTGCCTTGCACGCGGCCGACCTGGGTTCTAATCCCAGCATCCCATAGGGACCCCTGAGCACCGCCAGGGGTAATTCCTGAGTGAAGAGCCAGGAGTAACCCCTGTGCATCGCCGGGTGTGACCCAAAAACAAAAACAAAAACAAAAAAAAAAGAAAAAAGAAAGTGGGCCACTCCCAGCAGTGCTCAGGGGACTACTCCTGGCTCTGTGATCAGGGGCTCACTCCTAGTGGTTCTTGGGGGACCATATGTAGTGTCAGAGATAGAACTGGGGTCAGCCATGAAAAAAGAAAGGGAATTACCACCCTGTACCTTTTTTAGGTCCAGAAAAGTAAACATAAAAATTTTCTTCTTATGCTTTAAATTTTTTCTCATATACTGTCAAGCTTGGTGACTATACTGGCATTGGATGTATCATGTTGATATATGGAAGCTCCAGTTGTGCCTTCTGCTAGGACATGGCATATATAATCAAAATGATTAATGGAGAAAATGAGCTCCTGGAAACTAACCTCAGAGACTTTGGGGGAGGGGGGAATTCAATGACAGGACACACACACACACACACACACACACACACACACACACACACGAGGCTACCAGGCCCAGAGTGATAGTACAGTGGGTAGGGCATTTGATTTGCACATGGCTGATCTAGGTTTGATCTCTGGCATCCCATATGGTCCGCCACGCACCACCACAAGTAATTCCTAGTGCAGAGCCAGGAGTAACCCCTGAGCATTGCTGTGTGTGATCCAAAAAGCAAAATAAGAAGGGGGTGGGGGCTTACATCAAGCTAATAAACTTTCATACAATAATAGAAGCCACCACAAAACAAAAAGACAATGTGTATAATCTCTTTCTTCTACTTACTGGGGCTCCGGCCTCTTTCTGGAAGTCTGTGATCTCTCTTGAACATGTTTTCTTTTCTTTCTTTCTTTTTTTTTAATTTATTATTTTTTATTAGTGAATCACCATGAGGGTACAGTTACAGATTTACATATTTTCATGCTTGTGTTTCAGCCATATAATGCTCAAGTACCCATCCCTCCACCAGTGTCCATTCTCCACTGATGATCCCAGTGTCCCTCCTACCTTCCCACTCCAACCCCCACCCCAACCCACCTCTGTGGCAGGGCATTCCCTTTTGTTCTCTCTCTACTTTTGGGTGTTGTGGTTTGCAATAGAGGTATTGAGTGGCCATCGTGTTCAATCTATAGTCTACTTTCAGCACACATTTCCCATCCTGATCGGGTCCTCCAACCACACTTTACTTGGTGTTCCCTTCTCTATCTGAGCTGCCTTTTCCCCCAGCATGTGAGGCCGACTTCCAAGCTGTGGAGCAAATCTCCTGGTAATTATTTCTACTGTTCTTGGGTGTTAGTCTCTCATTCTGTTATTTTATACTCCACAGATGAGGGCAATCTTTCTATATCTATCTCTTTCTTTCTGACTCATTTCACTTAGCATGATACTTTCCATGTCAATCCACTTATATGCAAAGTTCATGACTTCATCTTTTCTAGCACCTGCATAGTATTCCATTGTGTAGATGTACCAAAGTTTCTCTAACCAGTCATCTGTTCGCGGGCACTCAGGTTTTTTCCAGATTCTGGCTATTGTAAACAGTGCTGAGATGAACATACAAGTGCAGATGTCATTTCTACCATACTTTTTTTTAAAATTTTTTTATTGAATCACCAAGTGGAGGGTTACAAAGTTCTCAGGATTATGTCAGTTATACAATACTCAAACACCCTTCCCTTCACCAGTGCCCATCTTCCATCACCACCCCCCCCAGTATATCTGCCGCCCCCTCCCACCTCCCCAGTCCCCACCCTTGTACGTGATAAGTTTCACTTCGTTTACGCTTATCTCGATTACATTCCATGTTTCAACACATAACTCACTACCGTTGCTGGGGTTTCCCCCCAAAAAGAAAAAGACAGTCCTATTGCCAAGGAGGCATTTGATAGTTCTCCATTGCTAAGAATATAGAGATATTAAGTCCCGCTGTTTGTTACATATCTTTTCTTTTTCCCCCTTGCCCCGCGCCACCGAGTTCACGCCTGTTTAGTAATCGCCACGCTGTCTGACAAAGGGAAAAAAAACCGAAGAGGATGGTTATTTCCCGTCATCAGCCGGCGTGGGGCTCTGGCTTAGTTGATAGTCTAGTAGAGTGTCTGCAAGCAGTTTCTGGAACCAAAGGTCTTGCGCTGATATCGGCTCCGGCTCGAGATACCACCAGCGTCCTGCTGGTCCATGTACATAATTTTCCCCCTTATATCCCATTCCCACGCCACCAGGTCTGTTTGCTTAATGGACATCACACTATGTTTGACACCACGCCGCGTTTCTTCCCGAGAAAGAAGGATATTTCTTCTCAGCCGGCTTGGGGATATAGCTTAGTTCAGTCTAGAGAGATGGCTACCACTTTGATTGCCTTCAATATTTCAACAAAATACTTACTATTCTTGTTAGGATCTCCCACAAAAGTCCAACCCATTAAGAAGGAACCATTACGTATTGCTGATACTAAGATGACATTAGGTTTTGGGTTTCTGTCTAAAGTCCAGGGAAAATTCTGTCTGAAATTCTATCACTACAATCTTTTACCCTTTTATGGTGCTCATAATGGGAAAACCTAGAGAAATACCGGGCCCCCCGCACGGGCAGAAGTGGGAAAGCTCCCTTGTCCTCCTCCGTCATACTGGGGCTGCGGGCGCGGAGAAGTGGGAAAGCCCACGTGGCTGCACTCTCTTTAAGTGTCCGATGTGGGCGGAGACCGGTACTTCCCCGCCCTCGATCTCCCGCCAGCCGCGCCGCGCATTTGGGTGCGTCTCTCCATTTTGTGCTCAGAGAAGTGGGGTGGAGTCTGTGCTGTGCTCAGGAGAAGTTGAAGGAGAGAGAGAGAGATTAAAAAAAAGAGAAACGCCGGGCCCCAGCACGGGGGGACCTGGCGGAAACGCTCAAGTCACATACTGCAGGTTGCTGGCGGGCTGCTGGTGTCCAAAGCAGCTTCCTCCTCTTCCTCAGTCATTCTGGGGCTGCAGGCGCGGAGAAGTGGGCATTTCTACCATACTTTTTTTGCCTCTCCAGGATATATTCCCAGAGGTGGTATTGCTGGGTCAAATGGGAGCTCAATTTCTAATTTTTTTGAGATGTGTCCATATTGTTTTCCAAAAGGGCTGAACCAGTCGGCATTCCCACCAGCAGTTTAGGAGGGTCCCTTTCTCCCCACATCCATGCCAACACCAGCTGCTTTTGTTCCTTTGGATGTGTTTTCTTTTCTTTACCTCTTAAATGTCTTTACTTCAAGAGCAAACAAACAGGTGGTTTCCCAAGCAGGCAGCTCAGTGTGGGCACCAGTCAGAACTCCCCTCTCCCCACAAATAACCCAATGGGAACTTGGGTGACCTGGAATGACCCTGCAGACCTAAATCATCCATGAGCAGGACCTGGCAAAACCTTGAACACTGTGAGAGACTGAACAGGCCAAACCTTAACTAAAGGAGCAGATGCTTGGCTCCTCCCACAGGTCAGACCAGCGGAAGATGTGGTTTCCTGAGCAGGCAGCCGCTAATGTAGCTGCCAGATAATCTCTCCCTGCATAGCCCAGAGTTCTACATCTTGGCTTCTTTTACTCAACGTTCACCAGGTCAGCCTCTCTATCCCAAACACATCAGGCCAATAATGTATTATACCTTACTTTAGTAAATATTTCTTAAAAGCCCCACAAAAGTAATTGTGTGAGCAAAAAACAACAGAACTCTAATCACAGTATAGCAGTAAATTCAGGCAAAAGACACATTTCTTGAAATCGGCACAAGAGGCTCCACACAATTACATAGGAACACCAAATTGGAAGGGAATACCTTTGATGAGGAAAGAAAAGACCACCACCTAGAGTTTCCCCAGAGTCCTCACTGGCAGGGGTGGGGGAAAACTGATAGTGTATTAGAAAGAATCGCCCCCAGACTAACACAGGCACCATGGGGAAACAGCACAGAATTCCACCACAGGAAGTGGATAAAGCTAGGAGCCCTGAAGTCTCAACCAAGAATATTCACCTACAGAACCTCTCTGAAAAGAATATTTCAGAGGAGGAGGAGGAGGAGAAGGAGGAGGAGGAGGAAGAGGAGGAGGAGGCTGGATCCATAGTACAGTGGGTAGGGCATTTGCTTTGCACGAGGCCAGCATGGGTTTATTCCCAGCATCCCATACGGTCCCCTAGCACTGCCAGGAGTGATTCCTGAGTGCAGAGCCAGAAGTAACCTGTGTGCATCGCCAGGTGTAACACAAAAAGCAGAAAAAAAAAAAGAGGAGGATGAGGAAAAGAAGAAGGAGGAGGATGAGGAAAAGAAGAAGAAAGAAGCCATAGTGGCAGACTGGGAGGGCTGATTGGGCTGGTTGGAGGGAAATTGGGACATTGGTGGTGGGAAATGTACACTGGTTGGGGCTGGAATGCTAAGTACAGTGAGTGGAGTACCTGGATTCAATCCCTGGTATCCCTATGGTTCCCCGTGCACCTCTAGGAGTAATTCCTGAGTGCAGAGCAAGGATGATCACCATGTACCAAAAAAAAATGTACACTGGTGAAGGGACAGGTGTTGGAACACAGTATGGCTGAAACCCAATCATGAGTAACTTTGTAACTGTATATTTCATGGTGATTCGACAAAACAAATAAATAAATAAAATCAGGAGGAGATGAGTGCAGGAATGAGAAAACTACAAGAAGAAATGTCAGAATTTTAAAATGTGATAGGTGAATGAAAAAAATCTATGGAGGCCTCAACAGTAGAGTAACAATACCCGAGGACAAAATCAGTGAGCTCCAAGATGAGATGCAGAAAACCTTCAAGCAATGGTAGAAGATAGGGGGGGAAATATAAAAATAAATGAACAGTGGACAAGGGAACTATGCAATGAAATAGAGAGGATAAGAATCACTGGAGAGGCTGGAGCAATAGCACAGCAGGTAGGTGTTTGCCTTGCATGTGGCCAACCCGGGTACGATTCCCGGATATGATTCCCAGCATCCCATATGGTCCCTCTGAGCACCGCCAGGAGTAATTTCTGAGTGCAGAGCCAGGAGTAGCCCCTGAACACCGCCGGGTGTGACCCAAAAAGAAAAAAAAATAACAAAACCAAAAAAAAAAAAAAAGAATCACTGGAGTCCCAAAGTGATAGGAAGGCAATTCCAATGAAGAAGTAACAGTCAAAGACATCATGCTGAAAAGTTCATGTACACAACTTCATGTACAAACAACAACTCAGGAATTTTTTAGATTTCAAACCAACTTTAATAGAATTGAAGGGGCTACTTTAAGACAAGACAAATCCCACATACATACCAAACTTGCACAGAAATATGGCACAAAACTCCATGACAAGGGGCTCGAGCGATAGCACAGCGGGTAGGGCATTTGCGTTGCACACAGATGACCCAGGTTCAATTCCCAGCATCCCATATGGTCCCCTGAGCACCGCCAGGAGTAATTCCTGAGTGCATGAGCCAGAGGTAACCCCTGTGCATCACTGGGTGTGACCCAAAAAGAAAAAAAAAGAAAAAGTTCTGCTGTCTGCAAGAAACACGTTTGAATAGTCAGAGAAAACACAGATTCAAAGTCAAAGGCTGGGAGACAATCCTTCAAGAAAATGACTCCCGAGTGGTTGAAAAGGGAGATAGCAGCTGGGATAAAGAATGGTCCATTATGACAATAATGGTTGGAAGGGAATGCTCTGGATGGAAGATGTGTGCTGAAAGTGGGTAAAGGACCAAACAAGATGGCTTCTCGGTATCTGTATTGCAAAACAGAATGCCCAAAAGGAGAGAAGGGGGGGTGGAGAGAGAGAGAGAGAGAGAGAGAGAGAGAGAGAGAGAGAGAGAGAGAGAGAAGAGAGAGAAGAAAAGTTCCTACCATAGAGGCAGGCAGGAGGAATACTGGAGATACTGGTGGCGGGAAATGTACACTGGTGGAGGGATGGGTGTTGGAACATAGTATGATGGAAACCTGATCATGAAAGCTTTGTAACTGTATCTCACAATGATTCAATTAAAAAAAAGAAAGCTCCCTCAAGGGGCTGGAATGGGTACACTGGGTAGAGTGTTTGCCTTGCATGCGGCTGACCCAGGTTCGATCCCTGGCATTCCATATGTGGTCCCCTGAGCACCTTTAGGAGTAACTCCTGACTGCAAAGCCAGGAGTAACACCTGAGCACTGCCAGGTGTGACACAAAAAGAAATTAAAAAAAAAAATTCTCAAAAAGTCTGGGGTGGCCATAGTATGGCCACACTATTATCAGATGGCATAGACTTCAGGCTCAAAAAGATTATGAAACATAGACGGTTGCTTTTTAATAATCAAGAGATATGTACATCAGGAAAAAATCTTACTCCTAAACATATATGCACCAAATGAGGGACTAGCAAAATAGTTAAACAAGTGTAAATAGATTTCAAGGAGGACATTAATAGCAACACAATAATAACTGGAGATTTCAACACCACTCCGAGCACCGCCAGGCATAATTCTTGAGTGTAGAGCCAGAAATAACTCCTGATCATCACCAGGTGTGACCCAAAAAGAAAAAAAAACCCACCTGAGATTTCAACACCATTGTGTCACCTCTTGATAGATCTATGAGACTAAAACTCAGCAAGTAAATACAACATTTGAAGGAAGAAATGGAAGATGGTGGTAGTGTGTGTATGTATATAAAACACACACACACACACACACATATGCACATATGGCTTTTCATCCCCCAAAAGCCTATAAACATTTTTCTCCAATGCACATGCAACATTATCCAATATAGACCACATGATGGACCACAAAACATACAGCCATAAAATAAAAAAGATAGAAATTGTATCAATTATCTTCTCAGACCACATGCACTAAAAGTAGAAGTTAATTACAAACAAATCAAAACCCAAGAAATTAAACAGCTCAGTACTGAACAACCAGTCGGTCTGAGAATCAACCAAAGAGAAACTCAAAAGATTACTGGAAGCAAAAGAGAATGAGGACACAGCTAACACAAGCTAACAGAACTTGTGGGACACAGCAAAAGCCAGTGCTAAAAAGAAAGTTTATAGCTCTGCAAGCATTCATCAGGAAGGAAGACAAGGCTAACATAAATAACTTGAATGCACAGCTTGAGAAACTGAAGAATACCACCAAAAGGAGCCACCCAAGGCAGGCAGGAAGAAGGAAATAATAAAATTTAGAGCAGAAATTAATATATTTGAATCCCAGAAAACAATCCAAAAAAGCTGATACTTTAAAAAAATAAACAAAATCGATGAACCACTAGCAAGACTCAGAGAGAGAGACAGAGAGAGAGACAGAGAGAGAGAACTCTAATAAACTGAATTAGAAATGAAAGAGGGACGTCACAACATACACCACAGAAATTCAAAGGATCATCAGAGATTACTTTGAGAATCTTTATGGCATGAAATGAGAGGACCTAGAAGAAATAGATAAATTCTTGGACTCCTATAACTTCCCAAGGCTGAACCAAACTGACCTGGAATACCTGAACAGATCAATCACTATCGAGGAAATTGAAAAAGTGGCCAAAGTCTTCCCCCAAACAAAAACCGAGGCCCAGATTAATTCACTAGTGAAATCTTCCAGGATACTGAATTAACAGAAACATTCCCAAACAGTTTCTATGAAGCAATCATCTCCTGATACCAAAAGCAGACACAAGCACCAAAAAAAAAAAAAAAGAAAGAAAGAGAGAGAGAACTACAGGCCAATATCATTGATGAACACAGACGCCAAGATCCTCAAGAAAATACTAGCAATAGAATACAACTCACTAGGGGCTGGAGAGATAACACAGCGGGTAGGGCGTTTGCCTTGCACGCAGCTGACCCGGGTTCAAATCCCAGCATCCCATATGGTCCCCTGAGCACGGCCAAGGGGTAATTCCTGAGTGCAGAGCCAGGAGTAACCCCTGTGCATTGCCAGGTGTGACCCAAAAAGCAAAAAAAAAAAAAGAATACAACTCAGCAGAACGTTAATACATCATAACCAAATAGGACTCATCCCAAGGATGCAAGTGTGGTTTAACATATAAAAGTCAATCAACATAATATACCATATCAATAAAAGAAAAATAAAATATATGATCATATCAATAGATGCGGATAAATCATTTGACAAGATTCAGCACCCATTCATTATTTATTTATGTATTTATTTATTTATGCTTTTTGGGTCACACCCGGCGATGCACAGGGGTCACTTCTGACTCTGCACTCAGGAATTACCCCTGGTGGTGCTCAGGGGACCGTATGGGATGTTGGGAATCTAACCCGGGTTGGCCACATGGAAGGCAAACACCCTACCTGCTATCACTCCAGCCCCACCCATTCATGATTAAAAAAAACCAAACTCTCAAAGAAATGAGAATTGAAGGAAAGCCATCTACCAAGCCCACAGCAAACATATTCAATGGAGAAAAACTAAAAGCCTTCCCTCTAATATCAGGCACAAGAAAAGGTTTCCCACTTCTATTCAATATAGTAGTGGAAGTACTTTCCATAGCAGTTAGGCAAGAAAAAGGGCATCCAGATAGGATGAAGTCAAGCTCTCACTATTTGCAGATGACATGATACTAGAAATTCTTTAGAAATCCTAAAGACACTGCCAAAAAAGCTCCTAGAAAAACAGATTCATATCATAAAGTGGCAGGATACAAAATTAATATGTAAAAATTCATGGCTTTCTTATATACAAATAATAAAGAAGATATATTTGAAAATAATCCCATTCACATTTGTGCCTCAAAAAATCAAGTACCTCTGGAATAAAGACAGACTTTATGACCAATGGGTCAGAATTGAATACCGTATGACAAAACCCCATATATATCAAGTTAATTTTCAATAAAGGAGCTGAGAACAAGAAATGGAGGAAAGAAAGCCTCTTCAACAAATGGTGTTGGGAAAATTGGATAGCTACATGTAAGAAACTAAAGCTGGATCCATATCTTACACCTCACACAAAAGTCAATTCAGGGGCTGGAGTGATAGCACAGCAGGTAGGGTGTTTGCCTTGCACGCAGCCAACCCGGGTTCGATTCCCAGCATCCCATATGGTCCCCCCAGCACCACCAGGAGTAATTCCTGAGTGCATGAGCCAGGAGTAACCCCTGTGCATTGCTGGGTGTGACCCAAAAAGAAAAAAAATGTCAATTCTAAGTGGATCAAAGACCTTGAGATCAGACCAGAAACCATAAAGTACACTGAGGAAAATATAGGGAGAACACTTCAAGATTTGGACTTCAACGGTACCTTCAATAATCTGGCAGAGGCAACAAAATTAAAAGTAAATAAATGGGACTAGAGAGCTTCTGCATGACTAAAAAAAAAAAACAGGAACTAAAACTAAAAGACAGCTAACTGAATGAAAATAAAAAAACACCTTACATTCAACACATCAGATAAAGGTTTGATATCCGAGATATATAAAGTACTTACAAAGATCAGCAAAGTAAAATTCAAAAACCCTATCAACAAATGGGCAGAGGAATAGACACTTCTCAGAAAAGACATATGGATAGCCAGTAGGCACATGAAAAAAAAAAAAACGCTCAGCATCAGTTATCATCAGAGAAATCCAAATCAAGACAATGAGATACCATCTCACACCAGTGAGAATTGTCACTGTCACTGTCATCCCGTTGCTCATCCATTTGCTCGAGCAGGCACCAGTAACGTCTCCATTGTTAAACTTATTACTGTTTTTATTTTATTTTATTTATTTATTTTTTTTGCTTTTTGGGTCACACCTGGCGATGCACAGGGGTTACTCCTGGCTCTGCACTCAGGAATTACCCCGGCCGTGCTCAGGGGACCATATGGGATGCTGGGATTTGAACCCAGGTTGGCCGTGTGCAAGGCAAATGCCCTACCCGCTGTGCTATCTTTCCAGCCCCTTATTACTGTTTTTAGCATATCGAATACACCATGTGTAGCTTGCCAGGCTCTGCTGACAGTGGGCGGTATACTCTCAATAGCTTGCTGGGCTCTCCGAGAGGGGCAGAGGAATTGAACCCGGTTGACTTCGTGCAAGGCAAATGCCCTATCTGCTGTGCTATTGCTTATTGCTCCAGCCCACCAGTGAGAATTACATATATCAAAAATAAAAAGAACCAATCTGTCTTGGCAGTGATGTGGTAAAAAAAGGAACTCTCATCAATTGATGGTGGGAATACTGTCTCATACAACTCCTGTGGAAAATAGTAAGGAGAGTTCTCAGTAAACTTAGAACTGACTGCCATATGATCCAGCAATTTCACTTTTGGGTATATATCCCCAGAACATACAAGCACTCTCTCAAAAGGACATATGCACACCATTATTTATTGCAGGCAATAGTTAAGATATGGAATTTACCTATGTGTCCAATGACAAATAAATGATTTATGAAGATATGGTACATATACACAATTGAATACAATGCAGCCGCAAGGAACGATGAAATCATGCAATTTGCTGAAACATGGTTGGAACTAAAAGCTATGTTGAGTGAAGTAAGCCAAAGAAGAAAGACAAACACAGGATGAGCTCACTTATCTGTGGATGAGGAAATGTATTGTAGTAAAAGATGATCAGGGGCTAGAGCAATAGCACAGCAGGTAGGGCATTTGCCTTGCACGCGGCCGACCCGGGTTCGATTCCCAGCATCCCATATGGTCCCCTGAGCACTGACAGGGGTGATTCCTGAGTGCGGAGCCAGGAGTAGCCCCTGTGCATCGCTCGGTGTGAGCCAAAAAGCAAAAAAAAAAAAAAAAGATGATAAAAAGACCACCTTTGACCCCAGTGTTTATAGAGGAGACAGACAGAGAAGGAAAGAAATCAAGTGGGGAAGAAGAGAACAAGAAGTAATGGATTAATAGGCATCAGGGCTTCAGGTATACCAGTGATATGAATGAGGGGTATAGTCATATAGCCAAAACATAGATTCAACAGAACTGTTAAATGAGAACTAAATGGCAACCACTGGAACTTTGTAATGTGCCTGTCAAGTTGATAGGTGAGGGTGGAGTGAGGGTTGGGTCGGGAGGGAACCTGGGAACACTGGTGAAGGGAAGCTGACACTGTTGGAGGGAGTGGTGTTAAATTATTGTATGCCTAAAACTCAACTATCAGTAACTTTGTAAATCATGGTTCTTTAATAGAAAAAATAAAATAAAAAAGAAAATCAAGTACGTTGGAATCAGTTTAATTAAAGAGGTAAGAGATCTATGTAAAGAAAACTACAAAACACTGCATCAAAAAATAAAAGAGGACATGAGGAAATAACACATTCTCTCTCATGGATTAGGAGGATTAACATCATTAAAATAGAAACTGTCCCCAAAACATTGTACAATTTCAATGCAGTTACTATAAGGATACCTAGGACATTTTAATTTATTCTTTTATTTATTTATCTTTAATAAATAAATAACCCTGGCAATGCTTGGGGATTACTTCTAGCTCTGCACTCAAGAATTACTCCTGGTGGTACTCAGGGGACCATATGAGATGCCAGGGATCAAACCTGGGTTGGCCATGTGCAATGCAAATGTCTTACCTGCAGTACTATGGAAATAGGTCAAACACTCCTGAAATTCATATGGAACAATAAACCCCACAAATAGCTAAAGCAATCCTTGAGAAAAAGAATGTGGGAGCTTCAAATTGCACTACTAAGCAGCAATAAATAAAACAGCATAGTATTGGAAGGCAGACCCTCAGACCAATGGAATAGAATTAAGTATCCTGAGACAAACTCTCAGGTACATCATCAATTAATCTTCAGTAATGGAACAAAAAAATGTAAAATGGAGCAAAGAAAACCTCTTCAACAAGTGGTGTTGGGAAAAGTGGTCCACTATGTACAAAAAAAAATGAACTCAGACCTCTTTCTAATGCCATGCACAAAAGTCAGATCAAAAGGATTAAAGACTTATCAGTTCTGATATCAGACCTAAATCCATAAGATACACAGAGGGAAAAGTAGCCAGAACTCTCCGTGACATTGACACTAAAGGCATCTTCAAGCATGAAGCACCACTGACCAAGTAAGTGAAAGCAAAGAAAAACAATTGTGACTACATTAAACTGAGAAGCATCTGCATCTCAAAGGAAATGATGACCAGAACACAAAGACAGCCCATGGAATGACGGAAACTATTTGCCCAATGCTCATCTGACAAAGGGTTGATATCCAAGATATATAAGGCACTGGTAGAACTTTACAAATTCTACCAGTTAGGTGAGAAACACCTAACCCCATTGAAAAAATGGGGAGAAGAGGGGTGCCAGAGTGATAGTACAGCGGGGAGGGCGTTTGCCTTACACATGGCCTACCTGGGTTCAATTCCTAGCATTCCATATGGTCCCCGAGCACTGCCAGAAGTGATTCCTGAGTGCAGAGCCAGGACTAACCCATGAGCATCACTGGGTGTGATTCAAGAAGCAAAAATAAATAAATAAAATGATTTTTTAAAAATGGGGAGAAAAGAAGAACAAAAACTTCCTCAAAGACTGAACACAATGGCCACTCAACACCTTTATTGCAAACCACAACACCTAATCAGAGAGAGAGAACAAAAGGGAATACCCTGCCATAGTGGCAGTGTGGGGTGGGGGGAGACGGGACTGGGAAGGGGGGGTGGGATGTTGGGTTTACTGGTGGTGGAGAATGGGCACTGGTGAAGGGATGGGTTATCAAACTTTGTAAGGGAGAAACATGAGCACAAAAATGTATAAATCTGTAACTATATACATGGTAAGAAAAGAAACACTTAACGAAATAAATAAATAAATAAATAATTAAAAAAACATGGAAAGTATCATGTTGAGTGAAATGAGTCAGAAAGAAAGAGACAGACATAGAAAGATTGCACTCATATGTGGAATATAATGTAACTGAGAAGTACAAGTTGGCAACGATGCAACTTCTGGCAGATATCTCTCTGGACTTAGTTACTAAAATACTAAATTACAGAAACCCAAAACTGAGAGGCCGCTAAGTGTGGTCACTCGACCTCATACCTCTTCATCCTCAGCAATGGAAAACAAATTATCTAATGTTTCCTTTTCAGCAGGTCTGACTTTAGGGGAGAGACTCTCCAAACAATAATAGTGAGGTTTGTTGAAATATTGTATGCAATCAAAGTGAAAGTAAAGTGAAATTTATTAGTTACACAGGGGGGGGGCTTAGGGGGGGGCTAGGGGCGTGGGGGGGTTTGGTGTGGGAGGGGGCGGGGTGGAGCTATACTGGGATTCTTGGTGGTGGAATATGAGCACTGGTGAAGGGATGGGTATTCGAGCATTGTATAACTGAGATTTAAACCTGAAAACTTTGTAACTTTCCACATGGTGACTCAATAAAAAATTTAAAAAAAAAAAAACTTCCTCAAAGAAGCAATGCAAATGGCCAAAAGGCACATGAAAATATGTTGTACATTAGTTATCAGGGAAATGCAAATCAGAACAATGAGCTATCATCTCATACCACAAGGACTAGCAAACCTTCAAAACAACATGAACAACCAGTGCTTGTGCAGATGTGGGGAGGAAGGGACTTTCACTGTGAGAATGTTGACAAATTCAGCCTTTTTGGAAAACAATATGGACATTCCTCAAAAAGACTAGAAATTAAACTTTATACTGTTCCTGGGAATATATCCTAGGGACCAAAATAAAAATGCTGAAAAGATAGCTATCTGCACTTCTATGTTCACTGCAGAACTGTTTACAATAGCCAGAATCTGGAAAGAACCCAAATGCCCCCAAACAGATGAATGGATAAAAAAGACTATGGTACCTCTATACAATGGAATACTACATAGCCATTAGGAAAAATGAAGTCATGGGCCAGATCGATAGTACAGGGAGTAGGGCGTTTGCCTTGTACACTGCCAACCTGAGTTCAATCCCTGGCATCCCATATGGTCCTCTAAGCACTACCAGGAGTAACTTCTGAGTACAGAGCCAGGAGTAACACCTGAGCATCGCTGGGGTGGCCTGAAAAAGCAAAAAATAAAATAAAATAAAACATTCCAGAGTTAAAAAAAAATGAAGGGGATGGTGTAATAGCACAGTGAGTAGGGCGTTTGCCTTGCATGCAGCCTACCCGGGTTCAAGTCCCAGAATCCCATATGGTCCCCCGAGCACCGCCAGGAATTATTACTGAGTGCAGAGGCAGGAGCAAGCCCTGTGCATTGCTGGGTGTGACCCAAAAAGAAAAAAAATTAAATTAAAAAAAAAATGAAGTCATGAAATTTGCTAATGCATGGATCATGGAGGAGTATCGTACTGAGTGAGATGAATTAAGAATGATAGGGATAGACATTGAATGATCACACTTATTGCAGGATATTAAAAAAACATACACCTAGTATGAGAATAACATCCAAAGACAATAGAAACAAGACTGGTCCATGGTAGAAAACTTTCCACTATGAGGTAGGGTGGGGTGGGGAGCATAATTAGGACAGAGAAGGGACCACTATGACAATGATAGTTGGAAATTATCACTCTGAGCAAGAACTGGATGCTGAAAGGAGGTAAAGTGATAAACATAACATCTGTGCAGTATTACAAACCACAGTGCCCAAAGGAAAAAAGAGAGACGAAAAGTGTCTGCAATATAGGCAGTCTGGGAGAGGGGTGGCAGGAGGGAAACTTGGAATATTGGTGATGGGAAATGTGCACTGCTGAAGGGATGGATGTTGGAACATTGTATGACTGAAACTCAATCATGAACAACTTTGTAACTTTTGTAACTGTGTATCTGACCTGTGATTCATCAAAAAGAAAAGGAAAAATGAGGGGGGAGGGAGGGTAATCAATTGACTAGGAAAAGATATTCACACATTTTAGATATAACAGAAGGTTAACATTCACGATATATAAAGAACTCAAACAGCTCAACACAATTTAAAAACAATCAATCCCAGGCCTGGAGAGGTAGTACAGGGGTCAAAGTGCTTAGCTTGCTTGTGTCTGACCCAGGTCTGAATCTCTGTCATCACACAGGATCCCCTGAGCACCACAAGGGGTCACTCTTGAGTAGTCAGGAAAAACAAAAACAGATTAAAAACCCCAATCTAAGGCCGGGGAGACAGCTCAAAGGGCTGAGCATATGCCTGTCAAGAGGCAACATGCCTGTTCAGTGATCCCCACTCTCCCCTCCAACACGATCTCCCAAGCTCTGTTGGAGGTGGTGCCGGCAGCCTCCTGCACCAATAGCTGGGTGCAAGGCAAGCGCCCTACCTGCTGTACGATGGCTCCAGCTCCATTGTGCATGTCTGAGCAGCACCACATCACTCATCCCAAGCACTGAACCAGCCAGCAGAGCCCTGTCAAGTATTGATGAAACACCAGAACCTCCTGAGCACTACTTGGGAGGCCCCATCCCCACACAAAAATGTGTAGAAGTGTACAATGCGATTGTACAGCAAGCCGGGCACTTGCCTTGCACACGGCAGACCTGGCTTTGATCTTTGGCACCCCATATGATCTCCTGATTCCCACCAGGAGTGATCTCTGGGCCCAGAGCTAGGAGCAAACCCTGAGTACAGCCTGCTGTGGCCCCCAAACCCCCAAATTAAAATAAAATAAACCTATTTTTCATCGCTATCAAATGCCTCCTCCTGACATTTTTTTCCTGTGGAGAGGCAAAGATCATGGAAAACCTGGGCAAGTACAAATTTCCTAAATTCAACTCAACAACATTATCTTTATTTATATATTAGTTTGGGTCACATGGTTAAGTAGTGTTAATATTTATGGTTCTGGTGTATTTACTGTATTGCCTCCCCCCTCCCCCACCAAAGTGCCCAAGATCTTCCACCACTGTCCTTATGCTACCTGGGCAAGAGTCAAGGTTGACTTTCCTTATTTTGCAAAGAGCAATCCCTCAGTTCAGCCTGAGTCTGCAGACTTCTGGGACATTTGGGTGGCAGAGCCTATGCAGAACACATAGAAACTTCAGGTGCAACTTGACAGCTGTCTTGTAAAGCTGGTGGGATTCCAGTTCATGCTGTGTAGATGCTCATAACAGAGTTACCAGCCCGGACCCAACCCAATCCCCTTCCCTGGGGACCAAGGTGGGTCAAATAGGAAGCAGAAGCACTCTGCTGAGGTTACCTTTGTTATTCCCCCTTCACCCTTGTCAGCTGCTACACTTGGCAAGACATCCAGGAGTCAAGTGATCTGCAACATAATGTGCAAGTCACCCAGGAAAACAGTATCATATTAAGAGAAATGAATCAGAGGGAGAAGGACAAATACTGGGTGATCTCACTCATGTCTGGTATATAGAGCAGCAAAAGGATGGAATAGGCTGTGTTGAACAAAGACAACCCGTTACCCCTGGACTCTAAAACGCAACACCAAGCAGTGGGGGAGGAGTAAAATAGAGTAGAAGTAGCATGAGGACAGTGGTGGAGGGTCTTGGGCACTTTGGTGCTGGTGGGAGGGGTACATTAACTATGCCAGAACCATAAATATTAACACTACTTTAACCATGTGACCTAAACTATAATATAGCACTGTAGCACTGTTGTCCTGTTGCTCATTGATTTGCTCGAGCGGGCACCAGTAATGTCTCCATTGTGAGACTTGTTGTTACTGTTTTTGGAATATTGAACACGCCACGAGTAGCTTGCCAGGCTCCGCTGTTTGGGCGGGATACTCTCAGTAGCTTGCCGGGCTCTCAGAGGGACAGAAGACTTAAACCAGGATTGGCCGCATGCAAGGCAAACGCCCTACCTCCTGTGCTATCATTCCAACCCAAACTATTATATAAACAAAGGTAGTGTTGATGAGTTGAATTTAGGAAGTTTGTTCTTTGTTTTGTTTTGTTCAGGGACTACACCTGATGGTGCTCAGGAGTTACTCCTGGATCTGTACTCAGGAATCACTCCTGGGGGACTCAGAGGTACTGTATGGAATTCCAGGGATCGAACCTGGGTTGGCTGTATGCAAGACAAGCTCCCTACCTGCTGTACTATCTTGTCAGCCCCGGATATTTGTTCTTTGAAAGTCACTATTAGTAGGAGGGGGGAAAAAGACATGTCACAGAATGGTAAAAGTATTTGTAAATGACCTATTTAATAAAGGAGTTATGGTCAGGGTCAGGCAGGTAGATCAGTGATAGAGCATTTGCCCTGCATATGTGAGGACCTGTGTTCAACTCCCAGCACTACATGTCCACTGAGCACCACAGGGAGAGAAAGATCCAAGCACCAAACTGGGAGGAACTCCCAAACACAGCCAGGTGTGGCCTAAAAGCAAAACCACCCAAACGAAGTCATATTTGGAATACATAAGATAACCCAAATCAGAGTCATAAGAATAACTTTTCAAATATGGGCTAAGTGTTTTAGCTAACAAAGAATACAAAGAAGTACAAATAAACTCTGGAAATGTTGCTTAAAATCATTAGTCAGGGGCTGGAGTGATAGCACAGCGGGTAGGGTGTTTGCCTTGCATGTGGCCAGCCAGGGGTCAATTCCCAGCATTTTATATGGTTCCCTGAGCACTGCCAGGAGTAATTCCTGAGTGCAAAGCCAAGAGTACCCCTCTGCATCGCCAGGTGTGACCCAAAAAGCAAAAATAATAAATAAATAAATAAATAAATTATTAGTCATTATGAAAGTACATACTGAAACCATGATGAGACAACATTATATACCTCATGATGGTTAATTTAAAAAGATTAATAATATTTGTTGATAAAGGGTAGGAGTAATTAAAAATTGTATATTCTTCTTGTGGGAACAGAAAAGTGTAACAACTATCAACACATTTGATGTTTTGGGTGGCCAGAGAGATAGTTCAGTGTGTTGGGGCACATACATGGTGCGCAGGAGTTCAGTCCCAATACCAGCTGACTCCCAGCAACAACAGGACCCGGCCCTCCACAGCAGGCCACAAGTCCTTGAGTACCTCTAGGTGTGGCACAAAAACAAAAACAAAACAAAATTCGGCTTTTGAAAACCTATTGTAAAGGAACAGGGATACCCGAAAAGGGATGAGGCAACCTGACATTGATAAACTGGATTAAACAAAAGATAGTAACTGCTTGCACTCTATTTTGCAGGAACTGCTTTGTAGAGGCAGCAAATATGTTATAGCTGTTTTGAGGAAAGAAAAAGCAAACACACACATACTTTTGTCCCTGCTTGCCTTTTGCCTTCAGGGCAGCCAGAATGTCTGTGAGACACATTACAAGGAAGCAATGGCATCATCACCAAGAGTCAGGTCTCATTCTGTTTATCCTGAAACCCACCTCCTATTTATTTAAGAAAGAGATGAGAGGTCTGGGGATGTAAATCAGTGATAGAGTACATGCCTTATATGTATGAGGGAGGCCCTGAGTGAGATCCCTTGCATACACATAGATAGATAGGTCATCGACAGATAAAGACAGAAGAACCCAGCCCCTCCTTCTACCCGTATGTTCTCTGGAACTAAAGAACCAGGAAGAGTATCTGAGTTTTGCTCCTACCTTCCTTACATAAATGTTTGACTTTCTGATGTTTGACGCAGTGAACCCACTTTTAGTTTGTTTGTTTTAAAATTTGAACATTTGCATACCACTTGACATAAGCATTCTAAAACTAGGTATTTATACAAAAGAAATCAAATAACTGATCCATAGAGTCATAAAGAAATACACAAATAAATGCACAAACATTCATAGCAGCTTTGTTTGCAATAACCTCAACTGCAAATAACCCAAATGACTATGCAAGGGGAAAATATTTAATAAAATGAATTAACTATTCATACGTACAAGAATATGTTTTTAGAGAATGTAAAGAGGAATAAAGAAATTGGGGGGAGGGGGCTCGAGCGATAGCACAGCAGGTAGGGTATTTGCCTTGCATGCGGCCGACCTGGATTCAATTCCCAGCATCCCATACGGTTCCTTCAAGCACCACCAGGAGTAATTTCTAAGTACATGAACCAGGAGTAACCCCTGTGTAATGCTGGGTGTGACCTAATAGCAAAAAAAAAAAAAAAAAAGAAAAGAAAAAGAAAAAGAAAAAAGAAACTGGGGGGAGTTATTAGAATATACTCATTATGCTGATGTGATGAAGGTATATCAAAACTTGTATACTTTAAATATATACAATTCAGAGTAAATCAAAAGTTTTAAATCTTTGCCTTGCAAATGTAAGGTCTTGCAAATGTGAAATCAGGAGTTTAGTCCCTGGCTCTCTGCTCCTTCATGTTCAACAGTACCAGGCCTCCTGACTGGAACCATGGAAGACACAGAAGAGGGTAAAAAAAGCAAGTTCCTGCCAAGTCAGCAGTAGCAACCTGATGTACCAGAAACCTGGAGAAAAGTGAAAGAATTTCACAGAGCTAAAGATTAAGAGCCTGAGAAAGAAGTTTGCTCAAAAGATGCTTTGAAAGGCAAGGAGGAAGTTGATCTATGAAAAAAACCTAATCATTATCACAAGGAATATAGGCAGATGTACAGGACACAGATCCATATAAATAGGATGACAAGAAAGGCTGGCAACTTTTACATGCCTGCAGAACCCAAATTGGCTTTTGTCATCAGAAACAGAGGTATCCATGGTGTGAGCCCCAAGGTTCAAAAGGTATTGCAGCTTCTCTGCCTTTGCCAGGTCTTCAATGGCACCATTGTTAAACTCAACAAGGTTTCAATCAACTTGCTGAGGATTGTACAACCCTATATTGCATGGGGATACCCAAACTTGAAGTCAGTCAATGAACTGATCTACAAGTGTGGTTATGGCAAAATCCACAAAAAAGCAAATTGCCCTAATAAATAACAAAATGATTGCTGAACTTTTGGTAAATATAGCATTGTCTGCATGGAGAATCTGATTCATGTGATCTATACTGTTGGAAAAGGCTTCAAAGAGGCAAACACCTTCCTCTGACCCTTCAAATTATCATCTTCCTGGGGTAGCACTGTAGCACTGTTACCCCATTGTTCATCGATTTGCTTGAGCAGGAGCCAGTAACATCTCCATTGTGTGACTTGTTGCTGTTTTTGGCATATAGAATATGCCACGAGTAGCTTCCAGGCTCTGCTGTGTGGGCAGGATACTCTCGGTAGCTTGCCTGGCTCTGCGAGAGGGACAGAGGAATCCAACCCAGGTTGTGCAAGGCTAACGACCTACCTGCCATGCTATTGCTCTAGTCCTGGGGTAGGATGAAGAAAAAGACCACCCATTTTGTAAAGGTGGAGATGCTGGCAATAGGGAAGATCAGATCAACCAGCTAATTATATAGATGAACCAAGGTATCTACCATATTTTTGTAATTTGGTCAGTTAATAATCAACTGCATTAAAATTGAAAAGAAAAATCAAAATGGAAGCAGCCTTTTCTTATACAGCACTAGCTTCATCCCTGATACTCAGACACCCATTAGTGAGGGTCTGAGTGAACAAATTTAGCCATAATGGGTGCCTGTCATTAGAGTTACTTTTAACCCTAGAAAAGTGGAAATTGTGGCCTTCAATGACACCTTTGTGGACCTCAACTACATCATCTATATGTTTTCACCATGATTTCATGATTTCACCACAGCAAGTTCCAGCAAGTACCTACAGCACAGTCAAAGCTAAGAGTGGAAAGCTTGTCATGAACAGAAAGCCAATCTTCTTGTGGTATCTTCTAGGAGCAAGATTCCACCAACATCAAGTGGGGTTAGTCTGGTGATGAATATGATGCAGAGTCCACTGGTGTCTTCACTACCCTGGAGGAGACGGAGGCTCATTTGAAGTGTGGAGTGAAAGGGGTCATCACCTCTGCCCCTTCTGTCACTGTTCCCATATTCTGATAAGTGTGAGTCATGGTAACTCCCTCAAGATAGTCAGCAATATACCACCAACACCCATGAAAATTGTGGTTTTGTGGAGGGTCTTGTCTCATGACCACGTCCACATCATCATGGCACCCAGAAGACCATGGATGTCCCTCTAGGAGGCTGTGACATGATGGTGAGAAGCATCCCACAACAGAACACCAGTCCTAAAGAGAGCACTAGAGTCTAAGAGAGGCCTCTGCTGCTGGGGAGTCCTTCCACTACCCATTCCACACTGAGAATGTCGTTTTCATCCCAGACTCCCTGAAGAAAGGCAGGGGTTTAGGAAGCCTTTTATCTTGTCATGTTGGACTGGAGCGATAGCACAGCAGGTAGGGGGTTTGCCTTGCACATGACCAATCTGAGTTCGATCCTTCTGTCCCTCTCAGAGAGCCCGGCAAGATACCGAGTATCCCACTTGTAAGGCAGAGCCTGGGAAGCTCCCCGTGGCGTATTCAATATGCCAAAAACAGTAACAACAAGTCTCACAATGGAGACATTACTGGTGCCCGCTCAAGCAAACCGATGAGCAATAGGACAATAGTGCTATAGTGCTATCTTGTCATGTACCATCAATAGAAAACCCTGTACCCTGCCAAGAAAAGGGTTCAATCACTCTTACCGTCATGTACACTATGCATATTCCTGGCAGTTCTATTGTGTGACTTCCTGTACCACAAGTGATTCTGGTCACATGGTTGACAAATGTGTCTAAGCACCACAATAAATGGGGTGTGATCATTATGAGCACCACAAAAGGTAATGAAACCCTTGGCAAGCAGTGGTTTCAAACACTACAACCCATGAGCACAACAAAAAATATGAGCATGTTGTGTCAGCCATCACAACAAAGGAAAGGCAACAGGGGTGTAGAAGGGGACAACAGTTAATTTATTATATGCCAATTATACTTCAGGAAAGCTGTTAAATTAAAGTGCTTTATAATTGTTGCTTGTTGTGGGAAGTTGGAGCAGGGCAAAGTCTACATTGAGAATGATAAAGTACCTATATTCAACAATCTTTAAACACAGGGAAGAACTTCCCCTGCATTCATTTCCTTTCCTCCTCCTCCTCTTTTTTTTTTAATATGGTATGTTTATGATTTTGGTTTGTTTTTAGGAGCCACACTCTTCAATGTTTAGGGGTTTTTCCTGTATGGCCCCTGGCATTTTTCAGGGACCATATGTGGTGCCAGGGATAGAACCCAGGTTGATACATGCAAGGCAAGTAACTTATCTCTTACACTATCTATCTCTCTGGCCCCCAAATTATTTCTTTTTGTTTGTTTGTTGTGGTTTTGGGCCACACCTAGCAATATTCAGGGGTTACTCCTGGCTCAGCACTCAGAAATTACTCGTGGAGGTACTCAGGGAACCATATGGGATACCAAGGATTGAACCTGGGTCAGCGGTGTGTAAAGCAAGTGCCCTACCTGCTGTGCTAACACTACAGCCCCAGATTAAATTTTTAATCTGCCTATTTTATTGTACTCTGGGAGAAAAAAAAAACAGTATTATTTAATTGTTTG
Organism: Sorex araneus; assembly: GCF_027595985.1. Lineage (NCBI taxonomy): Eukaryota > Metazoa > Chordata > Mammalia > Eulipotyphla > Soricidae > Sorex > Sorex araneus. The sequence goes on along the minus strand of NC_073303.1, from coordinate 227,225,398 downwards.
GGGTCTCTGTTATTCATTTGTTCATTGTCTTTGGATTTCTCTTCTATGAAGTATTCAGAGGAATAAGAGGAGTTAGAACTCAAAGCAAGCTATCTTTCATTTTTTCCTTTTTTTGGTTTTGATTTTTGGGGCCACACCTGGCGGTGCTCAGGGCTTCTTTTCTCTGTGCTCTAGGATCACTTCTGGTGGGGGTTGGGATATCACATGTGGTGTCAAGGATTTAACATGGGTCAATAGTGTGGAAGGCAAAACACCCTACACGCTATACCAAGGAATTATCTGTAAAGTTTTCAGTACCTACCTCTCTGGCTCTCTGGCGCTGTGCGTCCTTTATCTCAGTGATGATTCTTTGGACAGGGATCGGGACCTCAAGTTCAGGGACCTCTGGTATAGTATTGACTTTGGGCGAGAGTGGCTGGTTGATACTCACAACTTCTTTCTCTGTTTCAGAGTCACTGCGTATGTTGGTTCGCTTTTTGACAAACATCTTGAAAAACTGAGTGATTTTCTTTTATTGCTCTTCCTCCCACATTAAAAGAGGCAAATAAAGGTATCTGCAAGGAAGTCAGAAACCTTTCCTGCTTCCACAAGTTTAGTTGAAGTTGTTGCTAGTTACATGGTATTCCAGACCTGGTGACATCATAATAGTCCCATGTGACATCATTGACTCAGACACTAAGAGTGTCTGCTACAAGCAGAGAACTAGGCATTCTATATGCTGTGATGGTGGAGGGTGAAGGGGGGTGGGAGGGTAGGAAAGAATATACAACAGGAACGCTAAAAGAAATAGAAGATATAGCCCTGCTTAAATGAGCTTGAAATCTAGGTGTTAGAATTCGAGATCCAGTATATCAAAAGTAACTCCTGATTCTTTTCTCTTCCTGAAGTTTTGCTTAAGGATTTTTAAGCCATATAGTTTGGAATAATTGTGTTACAACTTCTTCAGTTGCCCCTCAACTTTTTCTAGATATGTCATATCTTGGAATATTATTTGGTGGAGGTAACACTTTTTGCACTTGCCTAGTTACCAGTTTTTTTCAAGGAGCCAGACTGAAGAAGGCTTTGATGTTCCATAGTTGACTGGAAAAGTTGGGAAATTTAGAGGTTGCTTTCAAACTCCACTGTGGACGGCAGTTTTGATTGCAGAGGAGGTGAAAGCATTAGGAGACAGGAGCAATTAGCAGATTTGTTGGAAATATTTAAAGATAGGAAAAAGTGAAGAAAGTAATAGCCATGTGCCTGTCACCTAGACTGAGCAAAAAAATGAACATATTGTCATATTTGCTCCTGATATTTTAAAATAAAGCATTAGAGATAGAGTAATTCCCCTTTGGTATTCTTCCCGGACTACTCCATTCCCCTCTACCCTTTTTCAGAGGCAATGACAATCATGAATTTTTATATTTCTGTTTACTTATTTTCTATACTTATATAGGTGTATGGATTTATAAGCTAATACCATTTAGGTTTTAGATTTTATAGAAATTGTGAATGTATAAAAATGTAAGAACTTCTTGAGTTCCTTATAGTAAATTTAGTTCTATGTTGAGTCCTTCTTGTAAATTAGTAAATAATTTGTGTTGCTATCCTTTAGAGAAAGGAAGGGAAGGAATCATAAAGTAATTGCCTTTTAAAAATATCAATTTTTATACAGAGAAAATTAAATATAGTCCTCTTTCTGTATCCTGTTGTCTACTACTACATCCACTGTGTTCCCAAATCACTTTGTAAACTTTTTATTATAGTACTTATAATATGCAACTTTATTGTTTTCTTTATCTATTAGCTGAGGAATTTTTTTCAGTTTTCTTCTCTAACATTTGCCATATTCTTCCTCAGTTCCTGCAAAGAAACAAGGAGAAAATTCTAGGACTTAGAAAAATTTTCATAAGAAAGAAGAGAATTCTGAAACTATGATGAATATTCAAAATGCTAACAATTTTTTTGGAGGAACTAAGGAAGAAAATGGCAAATGTTAGAGAAAAAAAACAGAAAAAATTTTGAATATTCATCATAGTTTCAGAATTCTCTTTCTTATGAAAATTTTTCTAAGTCCTAGAATTTTTTTTTTTTTTTGGGTCACACCCAGCAATGCACAGGGGTTACTCCTGGCTTTTCACTCAGGAATTACTCCTGGCGGTGCTTGGGGGACCATTTGGGATGGCGGGGATCGAACCCAGGTCGGCCGCATGCAAGGCAAACGCCCTACCCGCTGTGCTATCGCTCCGGCCCCTAGAATTTTTTCTTTAATTGTTAGATTGCCCCATCATAAAGTATTAATTAGCCCCTATTTTCAATTCACAATTAAGTTATGTATTCAAAGAAGTTAATAACATTGTTTTAATGAACCACAATTATGGTAAATTATTTTTATAAATATAAAGTTAAATAAAATATTCACCATTATCCAGAATTTCTTGAAACTATCAGCTAGCCCATTTAAGTACGTGTTAGATTGTGATATTAAGCATTAGATTGTGGGATAACTTTTGTTTATAGATTTCTTTACGTTGTTCTCTTTGAATGCCAAGAAGCATTCAAAGCTGACAGCAGTCTACTAAATTTAACAGTATTGTGTTTTATCCTTCTTTCTCATGTGTTTTGTTTTTGTTTTTAAGCAGCATGGAATTCATCAGCAACTGGAAATGAAGGCCTATAAAGCAAATTAAAAAAAAAAAATCACTGTCCTCTTTCAATTGGACGAGCGTTTCTTGAGACAGTACTATGTGGCTACTATTATCCTAAATTATGAAGAACAAACGATTCTTTCTGTGAAGAAGTGGAAAGCAAAAGAAGGAAAATAATTTAAGATAGAGTATAATAATCAAGGGACATGAGGAAGAGATCTGTGGAGAGCAGAGTCTTTGGGAAAACCTTATGGCGAGAGAAGGTTGATTGACAAATGAAGGCATTCCAGAGGGGGAAGATACTTTAAGCCATGGCTTTGGAGGTGAGTGCTGAGTTTCTATTTCACGGGAGAAGTGGGGAAAAATAAGCCAGCTGAATGTATGTTGAGTTTACTGGGATCTGTTTAGGGAGAGCATGGGCACAAGTCCCAGCAATTTAATTATAGGGCTAATTTGGTATCTAAATGGAAAAGTGAGTTTTGTTTTGTTTTTTGCTTTTTGTTTTTGCAGTACTAGGGATCAAACTTCAGGGCTTCTGAGCCACATCCCTTGCCCCAGGGAATTCATTTGTAATAAAAAGGAAGATTAGATGCAATCAGAATGCTAAGGTTTTGAAAACAAATAAGTTTTGTGAAAATTAAACCTTCAATTTAGGAAGATTTTTCAACTAATAGAATGGAGAAAAAAAATCAGACATGATTAAAAAAAAGGTGTCGGAACCAAGATACAGATGTGACTAATAAAAAAAAGATAAATCCTTTTAGGTATTGCTGAAGATAAGAAATTTGGATGATCTAACCGAAAATTATAATCACAAACTTTTTTTTCTTTTAATGTACTTCTTTGAATTGACATAAATCAGCTAAGCAGCATTGTGTTAAGCAGAGATGTGGGTACCTGACTGAAGGAAACCTGGGGCAAAGTTTATTAAAGGTGCGTCTAAGGGAAGGCGTGTCTTTGAAGTTCTTTAAAGTTGTGTCTAGGTCTGCCCTATCAAGGGGCTCCTTTAATTGCAAGATGGGGATAATAGTATTTGCTGCAGACGACTGTTTTAAGGTTGATTCTGGTAAATGTTCGTAAATGCGCCTGGGCCACAGTAAACATTTAATAAGCAGAAGCTACTATGAATATACTTACTGTTGCTCTCTCTCGCGCTCTCTCCCTGTACTTTTCACTGAGAACCAACTTTCGGAAGGGCTAAGAGTCTAGTCCAAGTTCGGCCCTTTTTTCCTTGTTTTTAATCAAAACAAAATTTGATCTATGAAAACCGTGGCGTTATTAAGCAGGCGGTGGCTGTGCCAGGGATAAAATGAGTAAGATTTTACATCCGCCTCCCCCCGTGGCCCGGAATGGAGCCGTCCTCCAAGCGCCCCCTCCCCCGGGGAGCCGACGTTAGTACCTTCCGCACCGCCCGCTCCCGAAGGTGGTGGAAAAGTTGAGCGCGCCGAGGGCTCACCCACCTCCGGAAGCGATTGGCTCCAGACCCGGAAGCAGTTGCTGCTTCAAGGGAGGTGGGACTGGGCGGGTCAGGCCGCAGCGGCTGACGGCGGGGGAGGAGCCGGGTCCACTGCCGGGTGGAGGGGCCAGGCGTGTGTCCTTATCCTAACGATTGGGGCTCGGGCCTGTAAGCCAGTTGGAGTCGCGGCAGCGAGAACGAGCGGGCCGAGCGAGGAAGACATGTTGCTCTTCGTGGAGGTAAGTGGACTTGGGGAATCTTCCGGCCCGAGGAGAGCGGGAGTGTGCAGACGCCGGCCGGTCCCACCGCCATGTGACTTTCCAAGGCCGTACACGCCGCGGAACCGGCAGAGAGGCTGACACAGCACCTGGGCCGTGCAGGCCCGCGGCTCCCTCCGCACTTCCCGACACTTCAGGAAGCCGTGGCGGGCGGGAGACCGTGGCTGGGGGCACCGAGGGCGGCGGGACGCGGCTTGTCTGGCGTGGCGTGAGGATCGGAGGAAAGGGAAAGTGTCCCATATGGAGCTCGGGAAGGAGGCAAGCCGGCGGGGGCCGGGGGCGGGGGCGGAGTCAGCGGAGGACGGGGCGATCGCTGGACGCTTTGGGGGGCGGGGGAGCGAGGCCTCGCGGGGCCCTCTGGGAGGGAGACCAGCAACATGTGGGGCCGCGCCGCGAGGAAGGTGAAATTCCGTCCAAGTGTTTGGAAAAGAAAGTTGAAAGCCTCTCTTGGGCAACCCCCACCAGATTTTGTTCGGTGCCCGTCCTTAGATCTCTGGAACGTTCTGTGGGTGGAAAGCGCGTTACTGTGAACCGAGGAGAAGCCAGTGGGGCTTGGAAGCCTTGAAAGGCACCGCTTTGACCTTTTCTAAAAGTTACGCAGGCAGCGGCTTCGTGATGAGCACTTGGTTTTATAAACCGGTAAAAGGCCGCTAGCAGGAAAATTCCAAGAAGGAGAGAAACTTAGTTGGGCTAAAGGCGTTTTTTGGTAGCTATGTGAACAATGGAGCACTCTAAACAGAGACGGCTGCTCTTCCTAGTTTAGTTAGAAAGGTACTGGATACCTGCCCGACGCAGATACGAGGTTTGATTTCTCTTATTTCTGTCTTCTGTGGGCAGTGAGCATCAGCTGACTGCCTGGCCAATGTTTTGAGTAGATTCCAGATCATATTGTTCTTGCATTGTGAAAACGTCAAACCAGCAAAGCTGCAACTTCGCAATTTGGCGCTTGTTAACTGTGCCCATAAAAAGAATGATTTCAATGAGGGAAGGAATTTACAGGTTGTATAATGAATGTGGGGGGAAGTGGGGCCTGTCTGGAGGTTTGTTTTCAGTGGAAGGGATCATATTCTGGGTTAAAGTGGATACATGGTTTAAATATTCATAAACATATATACACCCATATACATATAAAAAAATCTTGCTAACAGTGTAACTGTTACGTTAGAGATCTTAAAGTTTAAAGAAAGTAGGTTACCTTCTAATATGTCCACCGTTGAAGATAAATATTCATCGGAACCTTCCATGAAAAGATAAAAAATTAGTGAACCCGTTCTGTTTACCGTTTTTATTGTTTTCCTTTGGCAGTATTGAAAATCAGATGAGTTTTAAGCAGCGCAGTTTGTTTTAGGAATGTTACAACATGCAGATATTGCAAGTTTTGCGTGGCGTGGGGATATGTTTTGCCAGGCAAAAGAAAGACAAGTTTATGTCAGCATGAATTCCAAAATAAACTTTAGAGTTCCAAATGGATTCCTTAGGCTTTGTTAAAAGGTGCACGTTAGTAGTAGCTCCATTTAGTCAGTGTTTAAGCTAGATCATCTCATGTCTAAAACTTTGCAATAATTTATATTGAGAAAACTGGTGGAAAGTTTGACTTGGTTAAAATGGTGAAATTAAGATTTAGATATAGGTCGTTATAATGCCAAGTCCTGACTAATGTGTTAGGTAAAGTTAATGTTTTCATTAATTATTTTCACTGTGAATCAGTGTGTAGTCTAAAATGTTTCTTGTTTTCTTAAAAATTAAGTGTCACCAAATGTTTTTTGAATATGTAGTATTAATATATAGTCAGGCCTTTTTTTAAAAAAATGCACATTGGTCATCTGGAATTTTGTTGACTAATTTGATCCCTAAAAAGTCATAATATAGGAGTCTTTTTAATTTTTTTAATTTTTGCTTTGTTTTTGGGTCATATCCAGCTGTTCTGGGGGGGGATACACTAGGTGTTAGGGAGCAAACCTTGGCCTCCTGCTTCGAAAAGCATGTCCTTAGATCATTGAGCTATTTCTTCAAGGTGGCCCCCCCTAGGAATTTTTCTAAGTGAGGGAACCAGAGCTCAGAAGTTTGATGTCTAAGGTCATTCAGGTGTAAATAGTGTTGGGAGTAAAGTCTGAAGTCTGAATTCTAGAACACAAAGCTCTAGATCCAAAACTTAATTTTGTACTTTCCCCCTAAGCCAAGGGTCTTTAAACTGAGTCCCTGAATAGAATCGAGGAAGTGAGTCAGTTCAGTTAAGGGGGAAAAAGTTACTTTATAGTACTAGCTTTGAATTGAAAAATATTTCAGTGAGTACAATGAGAATATTATAGTACCCCACTTGAATTTTTCTAAGTTCTCAAAATATTACTTATGATGTACAAAACAATTACATGCAAAAAATGCTACTTAGGTTATTAAACTTGAAATTTAAATTCATAATTATAATTTGTGTATCTTTTTTTTTAATATTGGGTTACAACCAGTGGTGCTCAGGGATCACTCCTGGCAAGGCTTGGGGAACCATATAGGGTGCTGGTGATTGAACCAGTTCAGCCTCGTGCAAGGCAAGCACCCTATTCTATCCGGCTCCCGTAATTGGCTTATTTATTGATCCAATTTACTCATAAACTTAAAAATATTCTAAGGAGAGATAGATACATAGGTCAATTGAACCGTTCAAGAGGCCCATACACTAGAGATTAAGAACCACTTTACTGGGCCCAAGAGATTGTACAGGCAACCCAGGTTTGATCTCCCATAGCACGTAAAGTTCCCTCAGCCAGCCAGGTATTTAAGGAGTAATTGCAGAGCAAAGCTTGATGTCACCTATAACCAACAAAAAACTATTTTACTAAGCCTGGTTGCTTGTGTATCTGTGGTTAAATTTATCTAATCCAGGATCCATGAAACCTCTAGAGTTGTATTTAAAAATCTTTTACTTAGGTGCATTTTTCTGGAGCAATCCCAGCATATTTATAACTGGAATAAGAATAGTAATAATGATAATAATTATAATAGTGATATGTGTTCTGTATGTGTGTCTAACCTGTTAAGTGTTTTTGTATGTATGAGAGTATATACATGTATCTATTCAAACCAGCTTGTGACAGAATAGTACTTATTATCTGTTTTGAGATAAAGAAACAAAGGCACAAAGAATTTATGAAACTTGCCCCTAATGTTCCCAGTGGTGCTCGGGGCTTACTCCTGGCTCTGAGCTTAGGTATCACTCCTAGCAGAATCAGGGCTATATGGAGTGCTACGGATGGGACCTGGATCAACTGCATGCAAGGCAAGCCCCCTACCTGCTGTACTATTTCTCCAGTTATAGCTAGTGAATAATGTTGAAGTTCAGTTTCAACTCTAAGCCTCCTAGTTAGAATGCAGGGCAGCTCTGTAGGCAGACATGGAACATTATGTGGGGGAAAGGGCTTTGGTCCACACCTGGCAGTGCTCAGGGATTGCTCCCGTGATGTTTGGGGCACCATATGCTGTACCTGGAATTGATTTGGAGTCAGCTGTGGGTATGTGCAAGGTTCAACTATTTAATACTTAGCTGTATTTTTTTTTCTTTTTTTTGCTTTGGGGCTACACCTGAAGGTGTGCAGGTCTTGGACTCGGGACATATGTGGGATTAAACCTTGGTCAGCTGGGGCAAGGCAATCTATCACCTTACCTGTACTATCTGTACTATCACTCTGGCTCCAGCTGTAACATTTTAACCTACTTCTGGGAGAAGGGGTGGCAGGATACTATTGACATTTTAGTCTATTGATCTCTCTCTCTCTCTCTCTCTCTCTCTCTCTCTCTCTCTCTCTCTCCTCTCTCTCTCCTCTCTCCTCTCTCTCTCCTCTCTCTCTCTCTCGTTTTGGGGCAGGGAGGGGCTACCCAGTCATGTTCAAGGTTACTCTTGGCTCTGCACTCAGGAATTATTCCTGGCGATACTCCTGGAACCATATGGGATTCTGGGGATTGAGCCTGGGTCAGTCGCATGCAAGGCAAGCACCCTAACCTGCTGTACTAGCACCCTAACCTGCTGTCTATTTCTCTAGTTGCAAAAGTTGGGCACAGGTATTTTTTTCTCTGCTTAAGGAGACAACAACATATGGCTCTGGTAAGAGGTAAAAACAGTTTGGATAATTCATTCACAAACGTGTCTAATATGTCTCAACTTAAATTTCTTTACTAGGAAAAAGTCTGTAAACTTGAAACAGTAGTGACCTCTGGTGGGGCGACGGTGGGGGTGGGCGTGCACCCAACATTGCTCGGGGATTATTCCTGGTTCTGCATTCAGGAATTATTTCTTTGGTGCTCTGGGAATCACGGGATGCTGTTTAATTCCCAGAGAACCACAGAAATCATGGTGATCGAAACTGGATCAGCCATATGCAAGGCAAACCACCTTATCTGCTACACTATCACTTTCAAATTAAAATTTTTGAGCTCTAATGAAATAGGGTTTTTTTTTATTATTTAAAAAAAAATTAAGCTCACAATAAAAAAACCCACCTTTATTTAAACACTATGACTTGCAAAGTAGTTTGTAATATAGTTGTTTTAGCATTCAGTGTTGCAGCACGCCAGTTCTACTACCAGTGTGACCTTCCCTACATCGCTGTCCCCAGTTTTTCGCCCATCCCCCAAGCCTGCCCTCTTAGCAAGTACAGAATAATTTATTTTATGTTGCTTGTTACAACAGAATGGTAAGTGGAATTATCCAAAAGTATTTCAGTAAAAGTTTTTGAAAATTGTTGTATTTCACAATGGGCTTATTAAATTCATTGAGCTCTTTTGAGCCTTCTGTGTTACTGTTTTTGCTTAGTGAACTTAATGCTACTTTTCCATCTAATTTGCTGTGTTCCTGGGCTGTCAGTATTGTGGAATTTGGAGGAGTCTTGGGCTTGTTTATTCACATTTTATTAACTTCTGACTATTTCCTTCCCTCAAATTTTTGTAGCAAGTTATGTCTCTGGTTGTTTGGCATTGTTTTAATTGGATTTTTGTCTGTTTCATCTTTTACTTGCAAATAACTACTTGCAATCACTTAAATTATATTCACAATTTAGGTAGCAATAACTTTGAACTGCCATGTGTTTTAATACCTTGTGTAACCATATTACATTGTTTTATGGTAAAATACATAATTTATTTGTAGCCATTTTGACTACAGTCCAGTGATATTAAATAAATTAACATTGTGCTACCATCACCATCTCCAGAACTTCCCCCCTTTTTTTTTCTACACCTCTTTATTTTGTAAAACTGAAACTGGAACTATAAATAGCACTGTAGCACTGTCGTCCAGTTGTTCATCATTTTACTTGAGTGGGCACCAGTAACGTCTTCATTGTGAGACTTGTTACTGTTTTTGGCATATTGAATACGCCACGGGTAGCTTGCCAGGCTCTGCCATGCGGGCGGGATATTCTTGGTAGCTTGCCGGGCTCTCCGAGAGGGATGGAGGAATCAAATCAAGGTCAGTTGCATTTGGGTTACTCCTGGCTCATGCACTCAGGAATTACTCCTGGCGGTGCTTGGGGGACCAAATGGGATGCTGGGATTCAAACCTGGGTTGGCCGCATGCAAGGCAAACTCCCTACCAGCTGTGCTATTGCTCCAGTCCCAATATCTCCTTCCTCTCCAGTTCTTACATAATTAAAAGAATAAACCTGTTTTCGTGGGTTTTGTTTGTTTTTTGTTTGTTTGGGGGACATACTTGGACATAACTCCTGATTCTGGTGTTGGGGATCACTCCTGGCAGGGCTTTGGGGACTATATGGAGTGTCCGGGATTGAACCCAGGTCAGCAGCATGCAAGGCAAGTGCCTTATCTCGTGCTATCCTATCAGACCTGTACACTTAATTTTTGTTTGTTTTTTGTTTTGGGGCCACACCCAATGGTACCAGGATTTACTCCTGGCAGACTTGAGGAACCATACGGAATACTGGTGGGCACACGTGTTGGCCATGTGCACGAAGAGCACCCTACCTACTGTACAATTGCTCTGGCCCCTACACCTGATTTTTGAAGTTGTTTTTTAGATGGCTATATTTAAATGTCAGGGCTATATCCTTTGGTGCTCTGGAAGTTGTGCCAGGGTTTAAACTGGAGGTCCTTTGCTTGTGTAATCCAGCCCTTTGAGCTCCTTAGCCCAATCTTAGAATTTTAAAAGTGGATTATTTGCCTAGATAAATGCAGGGAGCAGCACACCCTTGCAGTGCCCTAGGGCTACTCCCATCTGGTGGGGATGGGTTTCTCAGGCAGAGGTGATCAGGGCACTCACTATGTGGTGACAGATCAAAACCCTCAGTCCCTATATAGTTTTTTCTTTCTTTTTTTTTTTTTCCAGAGACAGCAGTCATAGATGTTCATCCCAAATGCAATATTCATTTCCCCCATTTGCCTGCTGTACTATTTCTCCAGCCCCTAAATTTTAATTCTTTTTTTTTTTTTTTTTTTTTTGGTCACACCCAACGATGCTCAAGGGTTACTCCTGGCTCTGCATTCAGTAATCAATCCTGGCGGTGCTTGGGGACCATATGGGATGCTGGGGATTGAACCCGGGTCAGCCGTGTGCAAGGAAAATATCCTACTCGCTGTATTATTGCTCCAGCCCTAAATTTTAATTCTTTGAGGCAGGTATCTACTCTTGTGGGAAAAGTTAAAAATTTTAGTTTTCTGGTAGGGGGTTGTTTATTTTTGGACCACACCAGGAGGTGCTCAGGGCTTACTTCTGTCTCTGCTCAGGAGACCATATGTGGTGCCAGGGATTGTGTTTGGGTTGGCTGTATATAAGGAGAAGCACTTTACTCCAGCCCCAATTTTTTTGTATTGATCACAGTGAATTTTTGTAAGGTCTTTGAAATCCTATGTTAGGTGTATCATTTGTATAGCTTATTAGTATCTCAATTTCTTATAATTTGAAAATGATTTCTTCTGTCAGGTTGTGTTCAAGGTGTTTGTGATATATATTATGTAGTAGGCCTTGCAGTGCTGTCTTGGGGAGGACTTGACAAATAATTTTACCATTTAATCATCACAGTAATCTGAATTGTGATGTAATTTGCTTGTTACGTCTTCCAAAAATGAAATATGTGCTTTATATATTAAATATTTCTAAAATATTCATAAAACCACATGATCATAGAACTTATTTCTCCCCTTATCTTCAGTTTTGATTTCATAGGTGCTTGTGTTTCACAATTTTGTGCCCATAGTTAACTGCAGTGTCAGAATAGTAGAATAAAATGCTTTTAGGGTCAGATAGTATGGGTTTAAGGTGCTTGTCAGAATGCAGCTGACCTTGATTTGATATAGCGCCCCCCCCAGTGGGTGTCCATACATGTGGTATAGATAGATAGATAGATAGATAGATAGATAGATAGATAGATAGATAGATATGTGTGTATATGTATATGTATATATATATACATATACATATATACACATTGCACTGTTGCACTGTCGTCCCATTGTTCATCGATTTGCTCGAGCAGGCACCAGTAACATCTCCATTGTGAGACTTGTTGTTACTGTTTTTGGCATATTGAATACGCCACGGGTAGCTTGCCAGGCTCCACTGTGCAGGCGAGATACTCTCGGTAGCTTGCCGGGCTCTCCGAGACGGATGGAGGAATCGAACCCGGGTCGACTGCGTGCAAGGCAAACACCCTACCCGTTGTGCTATCGTTCCAGTCCTGATCTGTACACTGTATCACTGTCATCCCGTTGCTCATTGATTTGCTCGAGCAGGCACCAGTAACGTCTCCTTTTTTTTTTTTTTTTTGAGACTTGTTACTGTTTTTGGCGTATCGAATACGGGTGGCTTGACAGGCTCTGCCATGGGGGCAAAATACTCTTGGTAGCTTGCCAGGCTCTCCGAGAGGGGCAAAAGAATTGAACCCAGCTCGGCTGTGTGCAAGGGAAACGCCCTACCCGCTGCGCTATTGCTCTAGTCCTGATATGTACATAGAAGAGTAAAATCATAGTAGGGTCAGAGTGGTAGTACAGAGGTTAAGGTGGTTGGTTGCCTTGCGTGTGCTAACCTCTGTTGGATCTCTGTTGGTTGTGAGTGGCCCCTCCCCCCCACACTCACACCGGCTGGGTGTGGCACAAAAGAACAAAGAAAAAAACAATGGCTCCAGGAGATAATCTTGAGGTAGAGCACATACCTGGCATATAGGAGGCCCTGGGTTTGGGCCACAGCATGCATGGCCCTTTGAGCACCTCTGAGTGTGTGCTGGGTGTGGCTCTAGTGGAACCTGTAACCTTCAGACCCACACTGTGGGCAGAACATAGCTGGGAGTGGCCTCTGGTAGGTGAACACTGGTAGGAGTGGCCCTTATTAAAAAAAAATAGTAAGAGACCGGAGAGATATAGGAGTTAAGGCAACTAATTGCCTTGCATGTGGCTGACCTCCTGCACACATACAGTCTGCTGGAGCATGGCCAACTGCAGTCCCAGAGCACCACGGAATGTGGCTGCAAAGCAAAATTTTAAAAAAGGAAAAAAAGAAAACTGAAAAAAAAATAAGTATAGAGGGTTTACACTGTAGCTTCAGGCATAATGTGGGGTGGGAGAGGCGAGTCCTTTATTCTAATTTGATAAGTAACTTTAAAAAACGATTGTGAGACATGTAACTTTTGAATTTCTTTTGAGTTCTATATTGGCTTTTTTGGAACACACACACCTGGCAGTGCTTAGGGCTTACACCTGGGCCTGACTCAGGGATGACTCCTGGTGAGGCTTTGGGACCAAACGGGGATGCTGGGGATCAAGCCCATGGAGTACGTGTGCCAGGCAAGCTCTTAACCCTCTGTAACTATGGCTTTGACCTGGCCCTCTTGACTTCTTATACAAGCTATGTTATTAATTTGTTCTGAATCTGGATAAGCCAAATGGGATAACCAACCTATTTTTGTGTGGGTTTTTTTTTTTTTGTTGGTTTTTTTAAATTTCAAACTGCACCCACCATTGCTGTGGCGTTTCTCCCAGCTCTGTGCTAGGGGGCGAGTTGCTCCTGGTATTACTCTGGGGGCTATGCTCTGCTGAGGATTGAACCTGGAGCTCCCACATGTGAAGCATGCTCTCTAGTCCTTTGAACTAGCTTTGCTGCCCAGTTCACTTATTTAAAAAAAATGTTATTGTGGGTTGTATACATGTTTCAGTGACAGAGTACTTGCTTTATGTGTTTGAGGCCCTGGGTTCAATTTCCAGCATCACAGGAATAAAAAATAAAAACAAAACAAATTTTCAGTTATAAATAGATTTTAATGTGGGCAAATTGTGTGCCTTGGGAATGGGGGGACTTCCAGACAGTACTCGGCTGGCAGTAATTGACCAATCATCTGGACTGGAGTTCCTCCACACACTGTCGTGCTGTCCACCCAGCCCCCAAATTGCAGCCTGTTAAAATACAGACCTATTTGGGTTCAAGATTAATTGTTTATTTTTGGGCCACACCTAGTATGCTCATCTGGGGAGGCTTGAAGAGCAAGCCTCTTGGGGAAAACTTTTCTAATGAACAAATAAATGTAAGACAAAGAGAGTTAAATATTGTATACTAATGTTTCTTCTCATGGATGAAGGGGATGGGGGGACTGTTGAACCATTATTAGTTCAGAAAGTATCTCTTGGGAAATGGGTCTGCATGAGGAAGCTCTAAGTTCAATCCTCAGCACTTTATGCCCTTTAGCACCAAGCAGGGAGTAGACCCCAATGTGGCCCCCCAAAAAAATCCTTAAAATATCTGTTATAAATTATGACTTTGTATTTGATAGACAGGCTGTAGACCTAAGACAGGAGTACTTCTGATGGCTATAAGGAGGGATTGGTTATGATCTTCAGGCAGAAAGCCAAGGTTCAGCAAAAGAAGTTTTGTCGTATTTATATATTGTTAAGAGAAGAGAAAACCATTTTCTCTGTCACCAGAAGTAATTCAGTATGTAGTATAGAGTTGGCCACTTTGTAGTTGTGTGGCCTCAAGCCAGTTTAACTTGGTTTTCAGTTTTTTTTCTCTACATTGAGAGCAATAATATTTTGTAGAGTAGTATGTAGACTAGAATATATAGGCTTGTATAAATAGTAATGCAAATAACATAATGTGACCTGTTTTTTTCATTTGTCATTAAATTTTCTGCTTTTTATTATTTTTTTGGTTGGGGCAGAGGGAGAATAGAACCCAGTGTCTCATGATTGTGACCCATGTCTCCATCATCTTTATTTGATAGTAACAATGTTTGCTGACCTGAAGATATAACCTAGGATTTTTTAAGGGTGGGCGTCACACTGAGTGGTGCTTAGGATTTAATCCTGGCTCTGGACTCAGGAATCACTCCTGGTGGTGTTCGGGAAGGACCATGTGGGATGCTGGGCATTGAACCCAGGGGATTGAACCAGGTCTGTTGCCTGCATGGCATGTTCCCTGCCTGCTGCACAATCACTCTTTTTTTTTTTTTTTTCTTTTTGGGTCACACCCGGCAGTGTACAGGGGTTACTCCTGGCTCTTCACTCAGGAATTACCCCTGGCGGTGCTCAGGGGACCATATGGGATGCTGGGAATCAAACCCGGGTCGGCCGTGTGTAGGGCAAACGCCCTACCCACTGTGCTATCACTCCAGCCCCTGCACAATCACTCTTAACCCCACACTAGAAATTTAAAGGTACCCTGTCCTGAAAAATACCTGCCTTGGTAATTTAATATTGACAACTGAGGTTTGAGGGTTTTTTAAAATTTATTTGTGTAGTTAGCTCTTGGCTTTCTCAGATGACCAATCTGAAGAAAATGACTGAATATTTTGAGGATTGTTTAGGTTATTTAGATACTTTGGGGGGGGGGTTACATCCAGCTGTGCTTAGGGCTTACTTATGACTTTGTACTCAAGGATCACTTGTGGCAGTGCTTGTAGATCCGTATATAGTGCCTTATTAAACCTGGGTGTTTTGTTTTTTTTTAAGTACTCGTCAGATGCTTTCTGACCTGAGGTAGAGGCAACTTGGAAATGTAAGCCTGTCTTTCCCGCTAATACTAGAGAATAAGTAGTATTTTTGTTTGTTTTTTGGCTGGAGCGATAGTACAGCGGGTAGGGTGTTTGGCTTGCACACGGCCGATCTGGGTTGATTCCTCTGTCCCTCTTGGAGAGCCCGGCAAGCTACTCAAAGTATCCCGCCTGCACTGCAGAGCCTGGCAAGCTACCCCGTGGCGTATTTGATATGCCAAAAACAGTGACAACAAGTCTCACAATGGAGACGTTACTGCTGCCCGATTGAGCAAATGGATGAACAATCGGACTACAGTGCTTTTTAATTTTGGGGCCACATCTGGCTCTGTACTCAGTTAGGGAACACTGACCACATGCTGAACTGGGATCAGCAGTGTTAGTAGTAACTTTATTGGTGAATAAGCATTATTCACCAATATATATTATAAGTTAAGTAGTTATATATTATAAATAAAGTTGGTAGCACTGTTGATGATTACACTTAATTCCATGTGGTGAATAAGTACTCTTGATTCTTGACAAGTCAGAGAGCTTTGGAGAATAGTTTGGTGGGTCTATTACCCGTAAGTCTAAGACCAGCAGCAAACTAACTCCTTTACTCAAGGGTTTGTTAGAATAAAACTTCTCTGATCTTATCTCTGAACTACTATGTCAGAATCTGCATTTTATTACGACTGGAATGATAGTACAGCAGGTAGGGCATTTGCCTTGCATGTGGCCAACCTGGGTTTGACCTGGTCTCCTGTTCGTATGTTTCCCTGAGCCCATCAGGAGTGATTCTCATACCACAGAGCCAGGAATAAGCCCTGAGCACCTCTGGGTGTGAGTTCCAAAAGAATCTGCATTTTATCAAGAATACTAGATGATTTTGTTTTGGTTTTTGGGCCACACCCAGCGGTGCTCAGGGTTACCACTGACTCTGCACTCCTGGTGGTGCTGAGGGGACCCTATGGGGTGCTGGGGATTTAACCTGGATCTGCCACATGCAAGGTAAACATCCTACCCACTGTAATATTGCTATGGCCTTGGATAATTCTTATACATAGTGAACTTTGAGAAGCACTCGTATGGTATATATTTACCCATTGATTGAATAAATACTGTCTTGGCCTCTGTGTGCTAGTTTCAGGTACCATAGAGCAGTAAACCATAGACAAGGTTTATTGCTTTTTGTGAAATTTGCAAACAAAGTAATTAAGTAACTGAAACTTTGAAGGGAGTAAATACACTTTTGTTCTAGGATAGAATAGAACTGATTATCAATGGTTTCTCTCTCTCTCTCTCTCTCTCTCTCTCTCTCTCTCTGTTTCTCTTTCTCTTTCTCTCTCGTTTGTCTGTACTTCTTTTGGATTATAAATCACTCGAAGCAGAACTGGAGCCAGTAACCTTTTGACTTGGTCAGACTAATAACAGTTCTTATGTAGTATATAACTACTAGTTATATAAAAGTTTCTCTAAAGACGACTATGGTGTTTTTGCGTAGCCGTCACTGTTAGTGTGTGGCCAACTTCCCATGATTCAGTTAAAATAATTTTTATTTTACTCAGAATGAGGGGGGGTGGCATTATTATTATTATTATTATTATTATTATTATTATTATTATTATTATTATTATTTTGCCACACCTGCCTGTTACCAGGGCTCACTCTGTGGCAGGGGTCAGTTTCAGCAGTGCTAGGAATAGAACCCAGTTTGACTGTATTCAAGGCAAAGCGCCTTACCCACTATTTCTCTCGGCTCCCTTAGTTAATTCAGATCATGCTCTTTATCTTTCTCTTTTAATATATACTCTTTGATTTCAGCCAGCAAGTGATGATAATAATTGTTTTTCACCTTCAGAGTTAATTTTTTATTAGTAAAGTTAACAATAAGGGCACAAATAAAGTAAAATTCAGCAGAGAGGAGACCTTATCAGTCAGAAGAATGAAAATAACCTCTCTAATCGCAAAACTAAAAAAATAAAAAATTAGAATGCAGAAAACAGTATTTTGTTGACGGGAAAAGGAAAATTGAGTCATTAAACCAGAGTCACACAAGAAGATTAATCATGAAGTTCAATGTTGGGCAGGTGTAGCTGCAGCATTGTAGTTGTAACAATCACTGAGGTGCCCCACCATGGCTGAGGATGTCCTGTCCTGCATCTAAAAGGCTACATGGAGTTGATTCTGTGACAACATATGGGTGCAAATTAAAATGCCAAATTAAAATGCTTTCAGACTTGTCTACTAAAGTCGGTACTAGTTCACTAGTAAACACTTCCAAGCATACCTCATTGTCTTAGAAGTTAGTTGTGCCGTCTAAGGGGCAGATTAGTTTACCTTCAGGTAAAGTAACATTTCCCTTGTTTGCAAAATATGGGTGACAGTAATACTCAACTACAGTTGTTAAAAAGGAAAACAGATTAGTTGTTCTTTACTGTCAAAAAAACATAGATATTAGTTGTTATTTGCTGTCAAATGAGTGGAATGTTACCAAATTTTCATCTTTTGGGTGTGGGGGCGGGATTTGGACCACTACCAACAGTTCTCAGGAGTAAATGTGTTCCTGGAGATTTAACTTGGTTCAGAGTGTGCAAGGCAAAAACCCTTCTTGCTGTACTGTTGCTCCAGCCCCTAAATTTTCATCTTTTATTTTCTGTGAAATATCTGTAAGATCTACGGGGACCTGAGATTTTGGTGCCGGATGAAATTACTTAAGTATTATCTTTTGTTTTTAAATGCTTGTAATTTATAGTCTTTTTAATATTGGAGATGTAAAAAGTAAACATGGAGGATTGAACTGCCATGAAAAAAATAACTTTAACTGCTTATATACTTAGTTTCTGATATCAGTAAGTTAGTAAAATTAGTAATAATAATGACTAAAAAATTGGTTTCATCATAATTATGGTAACTTTTGTTCAAGTTCTTGATTCTGTTCTTTTAAAACTGCCATTTCTTATGATAGGTGTCATTCTGCCAAAAATTTGATTTTTTTTTTCTCTCTGCAAACAAGCAATTAGCATTATCAGTGCTGCTTTTGATTTAATCAGTAATAGCATACATGGCATAAAATATGGTAGTGATTGATATATCATTTTTGTGAATTTAGGATTTCAGTATTTTTGTGGTAATTTGAGGCTGTGTACTGTATATATGTTAGTGTGTAGATTTTTTTTTCTCTCTCTCTTTTAGAGATTCAAGGATCAAATCCAGGGCCCTATACATGAACTGCAAGGTTCTACAACTGAACTACATCCCTGTCCCCTAAAAGATGATTTATATAACTAGTTTCAAAGACTTGCTTCTAATTTGGTAGAAGAAGTAAGAATTGTGATGGAGGTCTTTATTGAACCTTCATTAAAAGATACTCAAATATGGGCTAGAGAGATAGTATAGTGAGTAAATTACTTGCTTCTTTTAAATGCAGCTGACCTGGGTTCAAGTTCTATTTGATAAGATAATTCTGTTTATAACTTTAATTTTACTTGTCAGAGAAGCCTTTAGAGTTGCCAGCTTTAAGTAGATGTTAGAGTTCTTTGATACTGGTAGTAATAAGGTTGTTATTTGGATTTGAATTTGGCATTTAGTTCTTGGTCGTGGCAAGAATAGTGATTTTTGGGAGCTAGAAGATAGTTCAGTGGTTTAAGGCACTTGCCTGGCAAGCACAAGTCTTGAGTTCAAATCCTGGTGCCGCCTGCAAACGGAGCCAATCCTGAGAGCTCTAGTATTAGGGGTCGTCAGTGAGAGAGGCCCTGGGAAATGGCTCAGTGGTTTAGGAAGCTCTTAAGGTTGGCTTGAGGTCTTTAGACTAATCCTTTGTACTGTGCATCCATCAGGCAGGATGGTCCTGATTGCCCTGTTGATTTGGGAAAGAGGTGCGGGAGGAAAGTATAGTGATCTCCTAGTCAAACCACAGGAACATTGTTTTTGGTGATGTTATCTTGGCATCTGTTGTTTAGCCATTATAGTGACACTATACAGTGGCTGTTACACTACCTTTTAATAAATTACTCTCCTTTATAGTTTAACCATAATGGATTCGGAGAGTAGTGATTAATAAAAAATCATCTTTGGTAAGAGATTTTTGGTATAGCATACATTGTTTCCTTTACATGGTGCCAAATATAAAGATGACTTTCTAAAATTTCTGCTTAGTGTTTTTTCTCCTCTTTTTCCTCTGTTTTTTTTTTAACTGAATCACTTTGAGATACAGTTACAAAGCTTATATGATTAAATTTCAGTCATACAATGATTAAACGCCCATCCCTACACCAGTGTACATTTTCTACCACCAGTGTCCCCAGTATCCCTCCTGCCTCCCTGTTTTTTTTGTGGGGGTCAGGGCAGGGGCATAGCAGTGCCCAAGCCATACTTCTGGCTCTGTGCTCAAGGATCACACCACATATGATCCTCTGAGTCCCATCATGAGTGATCACTGAGCACTGCTTTGTGTGACTCGGAAATAACAACCAAAATTTTAAGAAAGTAAAACTTGGGACCAGTTATGGTGTTAATTACTAGTTGGCAGAATAAAGTTAAATTTTGGAATTACTCTTTCTTTTAGCTTTATTAAGATAGTGCTCAGGGGCTGGGGCAATAGCACAGCGGGTAGGGCATTTGCCTTGCACGTGGCTGACCCGGGTTCGATTCCCAGCATCCCATATGGTCCCCGGCAAGGGTAATTCTTGAGTGCAGAGCCAGGAGTAACCCTGGTGCATCGCCTGGTGTGACCCAAAAAGAAAAAAAAAAAAAAGACAGTGCTTAGTGGACAACCATATGTGGTCTAAAGGATTGAACCGGGGTCAATCAAGCATGCAAGTCAAGAATTTTATCTGTTGTACTATCTCTTTGGCCCCTCTTCAGATTTTAAAATAATACCTTGATAGGGGCCTGGGATGTGGCTCTACACACATGAGGCCCCAATTTCTATTCCCACACACATTGTTTCTCCAGGACTTCTGGGTGTGTCCTTTATTTGAAAACATTTTTACCTTGGTACTTATTGGAACACTTGGAAGTGTAATAGTTGGATTCTTCCCTGAACTACTTATGATATGAAATAGTTATGAATTAACTTCTCAAAGCTAGGTTGTTGCTGTGATTCGTTTATTTGAATATTGTCTACTTCATAAGACAACTTGCAAGGTTTGGTGTTTGTACACTGGTTTTGATGATAGGTCAAAGCTTTTAGTAGGACCCAAATCAAACTACAAAAAGTACTTCCACCTACCTTCCATATTAATCTCCACATGATTAGTATGTGGAGTACAGTTAAAATAAAGATGTGTATATAATTCTGAACAAGCTTTCACCAGGGTGAATACAATTACTAGGCATGAAATTTGCTACTTCTGTTTCATCCAAGTAGAATTTCTCCTCCTGGCCTGGTTTATGTTAGTGACTGAAATACAAAGAAGGGCCTGAGTGATAGTACAATGGGAAGGGTGTTTGCCTTGCACTCCGCCAACTGGGTTCAATCCCCTGCATCCCATATGGTCACCCAAGCACCAACAGGAGTAATTCCTGAGAGCTGAGCCAGGAGTAACCCCTGAGCATTACTGGGTGTGACGCAAAAATAATAATAATAATAATTTAAAAAAAATAAATAAATAAAAATAAAAATATCTTAAGAAAAGGAAGACTACTTTTCCGCATACACTGAGCCCACTATCTAGTTTTAAAGAACCTTTATTTATATAAATTCTTACAGTGGTAAAAATGTTGATGTGTGTGCAAAAAAACAAGAGGGAAAGAGAAAATAACGACCTAAACCAGTATTTCTCCACTAAGTGGTGTGTGGTTCCTTCTTATCCCTAAGATATTCCACAGCCACAGTTAATTTCTTAGAATTTAACCACATGAGACTAGGAAACCAACTAGTAAGATGGGAATCCCATTAAGGGACAAGGTTAGACGGGGACTATGGTCAGAAAATGATCGAGAAACACTGACCTACGCAAATTAGGCGTGTAGAAACTATTACGTTTTGATGTAAAGCAGGCATTATGCTTTTAAAAGCAAAGCTGGGGGGGGGTGAGGCTCTTGTCTTGCAATGGCTGACCTGGGTTTGATCACCAATACCACATATGGTCCTCTAAGTCCCATCCTGAATGTTCCTATAGCACTGCTGTGTGTGACTTATAAACAACTGTAGCACTGTAGTGCTGTCGTCCCGTTGTTCATTGATTTGCTCAAGTGGACACCAGTAATGTCTCCATCGTGAGACTTGTTACTGTTTTTGGCATATTGAATACGCCATGGGTAGCTTGCCGGGTTCTCCAAGAGGGACAGAGGAATCGAATCCGGGTGCAAGGCAAATGCCCTACCCGCTGTGCTATCACTCCAGTCCTTAGAAACAACAACAAAAATTTTAAGAAAGCAAAACTTGGGACCACTGATGGTGTTAATTACTAAGTTCGAAGAATAAAGTTGTTTTTTTTTTTTTTTTTTTTTTTTTTTGCTTTTTGGGTCACACCTGGCAATGAACAGGGGTTACTCCTGGCTCTGCGCTCAGGAATTACTCCTGGCGGTGCTCAGGGGACCATATGGGATTCTGGGAATTGAACCCGTGTCGGCTGTGTGCAAGGCAAACGCCCTGCCCGCTGTGCTATTGCTCCAGCCCCATAAAGTTGGATTTTTTGATATATTATGAACTAGGTAATAATTAAAACACAACAGGAATTGTTCATGTTTTTGTATGTGATTTTGTTTTTTCAATGTTCAAGATCAAACAAAGGGTCTGATACACACGAGGCAAGCACTCTACTGTAGAGCGCTATCACCAGTCCCTAGTTAAATATTTGTTATGTAAATTTAAAGCAATCATGTCTAATCTCTTTCTTCACTGCTTGCTTAATCTTTATTAATATGCTTTGCAGTTTATTCTACTTGGGAAGTCTTACGAATTCTAATATATCTTTGATTAGTTCTGTACAATTCTCAGTCATCTTTCTCAATAGTGAGTGCCTCTCTACAAAGTGGTCTCTTACTTTCTTCTGGAGTACTAAAAGTACATATTTGTAATTATCCTGTATTCAACCTCCTTTTCAACCTCTCCCATTTGCCTTTTTTGTTGTTGTTTTGGGTTCATACCTGGAAGTGCTTAGGGCTTACTCCTGGTGGAGCTTAGTATATGTGGTGCTAGGTTCCATTGAACCCTGGTTGGCTGCATGCAGGGCAATGCTCTGCCTGCTGTACTATCTCTCTGGCCCATCTATTAAGAAATTGTGTTCTTGGGGGGGAGGGTTGGGCCTTACCCATTGGTGCTTAAGGTCTACACTGAGCTCAGGGGTCACTTCAGTCGTACTCCAGAAACCAGGTGGTGGTGTAGGAGGTCAAACTGGGGTTGGCAACATACATGTGCCTTAATCTAAACTTTGTGCAGTCACTTGAATCCTAAGAGATTACACTCTAAATTTTGTTTTTTTTATTCGTTTCTCATTTTGGCAGTGATTGGGAACCAAACTCGGGACCTCATAATGCAAGGGAAGTGCTCTATTGTAGTGTCTTGTTTTTGTTTCATTTGGGGGCCACAACATGTAATGCTCAGGAGAAATCACATGCTAGGTAGGGATCGAGCATGGCCCTCTTGTATGCAAAATATGCATTCAAATCTAGTGGAACTCTCTCCAGGACTTTAAGGCAATATTTAATTTTGGGGTTTTGGGCTATACATCTGGCTGTGCTCAGGGTTAAGGTAGACCCCAGGGGGAGGGGGAAGAGAGAGTGAGAGAGTTGGGAGGGTACTTATCTCTGTGCAAAGGGCTGCTTTGGAAATCACTTGTGGCTGGGCAGATTTTGTGCCCTTACTCTGTCTCTCCAAACCAAGCCTTTTACATTTTAATGCTTTTCCTATTCATCAACTCTAAGATGCATTGTTGCACATTGTAACTTATCCAGAAATTGGGTACATATTATAGTATTTGGTGTGGCACAGTTAATACCCTTTTTCTTTGATGTGTTAAATATCCCTATAGGTTTTGTAAAATGGGATAGTGTAACTTTTCAATTTTGAATAACACTTGAGTCTTTGTGAGTCTGTCATAATTTCTTTGTTTTTTATTGTTTGGATCATTTCCATTTCTTTTTATAAATATGACTGTGAAAATATAAGTTGAACCATTTTATATTTTTGTTTATTTATTTCACTTAGGTTTTGTGTAGCTCCAAACAATACTCAGCAGTTACTCCCAGCTCATTGCTTGGGGTTTTGTTCCTGGTAGAGTTCAGGGGCCCATGTAGTGGTGCAGATCCAACACAGGTCTTCCATATGTGAAAGCCTGTTCTATCTTTCTGGTCTCTAAGCTGAACAATTTCATACACCCTAATAAAGAAGTAACTTACAAATTTTAGAGGGGTGGTTTTTATGATTTTTCTTCTGTGATTTTTGTTTTTCAGAACTAATTTTCTGTGATAGTAGTTTATATTTATCTTTTGGGGGGAGGGGCACACCCGACGGTGCTCAGAGGTAACTCCTGGCTCTGCACTCAGGAATCATTCCTGACAGGTTTTGGAGACTATATGGGATGCCAGGGATTCAACCTAGGTCAGCTGTGTACAAGGCATTGCCTTACTCCCTGTACTCTGTTTAGTCCTTATGCTTGACTTTTAACTTTACCTTGCAATTTAGGTGTAATAAATTTTTGTGTGGTATGTTTTTGAGGTGAGACAGCCAAACTACTTTCTATTTAGAACCAACATACTTCATACAGTCACATTTAAAATACTAGTTCTTTATTAAAATTAAGGTATACTTGGTGTGACATTTTTAGATTTCAGATTATGTTGTGATTTGATGTTTGTATATGTTTCAAAATTATCAGTGTAGTAACAACCATCTCTATTCTTAGCTGTTTTTTCTTGTGATGAGAGCCTTTAAGATCTATCTCAGCATCTTTCAAACATATAATACAGTGTTATAAACTATAATTGCCTTATAGTATATTATGCTTTCATGATTTATTGATTCATAACTGAAAGTTTAGTTTAGTTCTTAAAATAAGGACTTTTTCATTTTGCATTTAATAAAAATATGGCTTAATGAGTTAAATTTTTCTAAGATTGGGGGGATAGCTGAAAGGGTTAGAGTTCATGCCATATATCTGGAGACCCCAGAGTTCCTTCCATAGTAATAGATGGTCCCCTGAGCACTTTTGGGCATACTCCTCATGGCCCCCAGTTCTGCCAGTTTGAACCAAAAACTTTAGGTCTGCAAAGTTAGCCCAGGTTTTGGCCCCTGATAGCACTGAGCACTGCTTGGGATGCTCCAAAAGAAATAATTTTTTCTCTCTGTATCACGCATCTTTTGTTACTATTATTTTGGGCCGTGCTGGGAATCAAACGAAGAGTCTCACACATGGAAGGCATATTCTCTGCCATCTAGTCTCATCTCTAGCCATAGGTTCACACATTATTTGTGTTAAGAACTGAGTTTTGAACTCATTTGTGATTCTAGAACAGTTTTTCCCAAAGTGACCAATACTGCACTGCAGTGGGCTACTGAAATGATGGGGGAAAGGAGTTGTAGTACAGTCAGGTACAATTAATTGGAGAGATCCTTTCTGTTTGTTCCCTTAAGGAAGATAGGTTTCCAGGGGGTACTCTAAGTAATTTCTTCTGTTCTGGAGAGGGAGTGGTATGCCGTACAAGTTTAGGAACTTCATTTCTGCAACCTCAAATTTTATAAGGTTAGATAATAAGTGTCCCTCTCGGAGAGCCCGGCAAACTACCGAGAGTATCTCGCCCATACCGCAGAGCCTGGCAGGCTACCTGTGGCATATTCGATATGCCAGAAACAGTCACAAGTCTCACAATGGAGACTGGTGTCTGCTCGAGCAAATCAATGAACAACAGGATGACAGTGCTACAGTGCAGATAATTGTTTGGAATAACAAATCTTAGTTTACTGAAGAATACTTTGAAGAATACATACTGAAGCTACATACTCTGCATGAGTTATTTTAAAGTTAAGGTTACTTTCTGTAGGATATGTAGTCTTTTTCTGTATATGTTACACTTAAGTGAATTTGATACTTGTCACAATGTTTTATCAATAATCCAGAAGTTAGATTTCTCTTTCTGAGAACCGTAATTTTTATTTTGCCTTTTCCTGGGTTAAGGATATATCTTGTATTCTCAGAATTGAGGAAGGGGAAGAATGAGTATGTAAATATAAAAGTTTTCTTCTATTAAAGTACTTAATACCAAATTAAAAACTAGACTTAAATGCTCTTTACAGATTTTTGCCCCTGGTGTCTCAAAAATTAAGCTGTATCTACATTTCTAAATCACGTTTAATCTGTTCAAAGGCAAGTTGTGGGAATTCTACTAATCCAGTGCAGGTAGAATAGGTGTATTACTTGTGGAAAAAATTTTAAATGAGGGGCTGGAAAGATAGTACAGGGTTGAGGTGCTTACCTTCCATGCAGCTGACCCTGGTTCAATCCGCAGCTATTCATATGGTTCCCCAGGATGGTGGGGATGGGGGGGGGGAAGAAGAAGAAAAGATAAATAATAAAACTAAATGGATTGGGAGATAACACCACAATCTAGATTGAATTTGCAGCACTACATCGCCCTTGAAAATTTGCTGGGTGTGTTTCTGGGTTTGTTCCTGAACTGCTGGGTTGAACAGCATTGCATCCTTTACAAGACCATTTGAAGTGAATTCAATGCCTTGTTGACTGAAAATTTCTGGTGTGCCCCTCTCCAAACTTTTTCTGACGTATACTTGTTAGTTACTATCATAAAACTGGCAGATTCTAATGTGAGGGATGAGCTACATAACCACCGTTTCAACACCTGGTATTTGCTTCAAGGTATGAATATAACTTGACACATAAAAGAACATTATCTGAGCTCTCTTTTTTTCCCCCAAATTTGTTTCATTGATCAAAAGAAACTATCCAAAAATCGAAAGAAAAAAATTAATCCACAGCAGCCTATAGAATGTAATTAATGATGTTTCATTAGTTTACACACCTATACACACACACAACTTGTTACTTGTATCACTGTAGCCCCATTGTTCATCAGTTTGCCCAAGTGGGCAACCAGTAACATCTCCATTGTGTGACTGTTACTGTTTTTGGCATATCCAATACACCACAGGGAGCTTGCTAGGCTCTGCCATGCTGGCGGGATACTCTTGGTAGCTTGCCACATTCTCCGAGAGGGACGGAGGAATCGAACCCGGGTCAGCCACATGCAAGGCAAATGCTCTACCCGCTGTGCTACCACTCCAGTCCTGTTATGTGTATAGTATGTTTTATTAGAAAGGTAAAGGGGGATTTCATTGTACATAATTTTGGAAAAAGTAGTTAAGGCCTCTCTGAAGCCAGATCTTCTCAGCAGCTCTTTGTGGTTTTGCCTAATAAGAATTTTCCTTTGGTTGGTCAATTTTGGTAATTTTGGTTGGCCAATATTTTTATTTGGGATGGGGCTTGGAGGTCACTCAGGTGAGGGGTTGAATTGGGATCTGCTGTGTGAAAATCAAGTGTGCCATGCCCCCTGTACTATCTCTCCATCCTCCATTTTATTTTAAACTATGAATCAGGGTCAGCTGTAAGAATTTTTGCTGCTCCTCAAAAACACGCAGTTTGTTTCTCATAAGCTGACCTCCCAGTTTCTGAAGGATATAAGCTAAGGTAATTTATTTCATGCACTTTGGGAACCACTTTTCAGAGGAAGGGCTTTAGACAGAAGACAGTTAGAAGTAGCTTTTAGGAAAGGATCTATATTACTTTCATGTAAAATATTTACTTTTGGTTTTTGTGCCACACTCTGGGGTAGTTAGAAGTTACTTCTAACTCAGTGATTAGGCTGAGAGGATCAGGTAATGCCATGGATCAGACTTGAGTTTCATATATGTATGTCAAGATGTGCTTTGTTTGTTGAGGTGTCTTTCTGACTTGGAAGCAGACTTTGGAAAGTTCAGTCTTTTTTTTTAATTTTTAATTTTTTTAATTTTTTTTTTTTATTGACTCACTGTGTGGAAAGTTACAAAGCTTTCAGGTTTAAGTCTCAGTTATACAATGCTCGAACACCCATCCCTTCACCAGTGCACATATTCCACCACCAAGAATCACAGTATACCTCCCCCCCGACCCCCGCCGTCCCCCGTCCCCCACCTCCCCAGCCCCCCACCCTGCCTGTGTAACTGGTAAATTTCACTTTACTTTCACTTTACTTTGATTACATTCAATATTTTAAAAAAAAACCTCACTATTATTGTTTGGAGTTTCTCCCCCCAAAGTTGGACCTGCTGAAAAGGAAGCATTTGATAAAAAAAAGTTCAGTCATTTTTGAGAAGGATCAAGTCCTGTTCATTAAATTAGGTTAAAAGGCACGTTTTTTGTGCTTCCAACTTTTAAATACTCTTTCTCCCAGCTTCATTATAGTCCATTTCAGCTTTTCATTTCTTATGTCAGTGATTACATGATGTGGCCAAAAGATCACATGAGATGACAATACATTATTTTGCAAACTTAACACAATTTCAAGATAAATGGGAACGCCTGTTCCAGATTGCTGGGTTTGGGGAAAACATTCTAGCATTGATAGAATAATTCAGATTTAAAGATCTGTTTGTTTATTATTTATTTTGGGTTTCAGGGTCACACCACGTGATGGTTAGGGGCTACTCATAGATCTGTGTTCCTGGCGTACTT